>NC_051423.1:3467957-3485457 GCF_015228065.2 Penaeus monodon | reverse complement strand
CCCCCTCCATATAAGTTGCCAGACAACGAATTCTCGATTATTTTGGTAGCGACGTTGAATTTCAAAGTTCAAGGACTTATAGAGGAGTAATCCGGAGCCATAAATCCCATCCGTAGATAAGTAACCACCTTTCATTTACTACTGAAATATATTGATAAGTAGTGCAATTAAACTCAAACATTTTATTGCGTTATTTTGGTTCACTGTAATTACTTATTTCATCACTTTATTGTTTCATTTAGTTTAAATACCGATAAAGATTGGCGTTCCAACCCTTCTGATCCCCGTAAAGTTAAATGATGCGATATATCTGATTCGTTTAAATCTCGGACATGTTGCGAACGGTTCTGAGTTCATTTAGGAAAGGTTGAGTTTCAGTTAGAAAAGCAGTTAACCTAAATACAAAAATAAATAAATAAATAAGTAAAAAAAGTATTTTTCTTTTACAGGAAATCCAAATTTCGGCTCAGACACAGGAGACCCGAGGTTTACGCTTCCACAGCAGAATCTTCAGATACTATTTTCCTTTTAACGAGTATGTGTGTCTTTTGTTAGATCTATCTTTATTCTGTATATGAATACATACATGGGTGTGTGTTTGTGTGTGCGCGCGCGCATATACTTATGTGCATTTATATTTGGTATTATCCATTTCTTACATGTACGTACAGTAAACAGATATAAACACGCATGTGTGTATACTCTGTACATATATACAGTATATGTAAATGTGAGTACACACACACACACTTATTCCTTCATCTCTTCGTTTAATTGTTCTGCTGTTCAGTAATCTCTGTTACACTTAACGAAATTACATTTGCTTTATGATGTGCGCGATGGTGTATATATGTGCGTGTGTGTGTATACATATATAAACAATATAAATTGTTCATTTTTTCATGTGCTGCGTATATTTTTTTTAATATATATTGTACATGCAGGTATAATTATTTTTCTTGTCACATCTTTCGTGACAAACTATCATTTGCCAGCAGGCTGCTCAAATAACCGTATGTACACGGCAGGAGTCTGTGCGTCGATTGCACAGTGCTTTGGAAAATATATTTGCGTAAAAATAGTATTAGACTTATCTTATAGTAAACATATGTCTGTATACGTATGTAAGTAAAACATATATATATTTTATATTTTATATATATATATATATATATATATATATATAATATATATATATATACATATAATATATATTATATAATATATATATAAAATATATATTATATAATATATATCTATATATATATATATATATATATATACATATATATATATATATCGTGAGTAAATAATGAAGTATTAAGCAGAGAGTTTCTTTGCAGACTCAGGTTAGTTGAAATAAATCCTAAACTGCATAATTTGAAGTTTTATTAATAATATATGTGTACAAGATGAATTCGTTATTAGATATATTTATGCTGTTTTTACTGGATGAGATGATATAGATTAAATAAAATAGCTGCGATGCTTGGCTTATTGTGGGTACCCGTAGGACGGCCTTGGTGGGGCGTACGCAGGAGCCTCTTGGGACTCCTCGGACTCCGGGAACTGAGCCTCGCCCTCGTTCGTTTGAGATTTGCGAAGTTCTGGCTTCGCCCGGGCCTTTCATTGTGTCACTGTCAGCTTTTTATGGCTGTCTCGTTTGGTTCTCTGACACTCGGTGCTTACAGTGGCGGTGGGACTGCTGCACCGTGTAAGAGCCTCGAGTCTCATCCTCGTCACGGGACTCTCCGTGGGCAAAGTCCACGCCCGAGTATCCGTCCTTCACGCCATACTGGAACTCGTACTTCGGGGGAGCAGATTCCTCGCCTGAGTCTTTTACCATAGATTGAAATCCATTTGTAAGTGATTCGTAATCATTATTTGATTTAAAGGAAAGGGAAATAATAATCTGGAAATATACGAAGTATACGTTAACTTTTAATGCAAGCTTTGGTGTTATTCATAAAAATCATTATTCCATTTTGATATGCAATATGAAAAATAAATAACATGGTACTATTTCCAAGTCTGCTTTGGGTAAATTTGGGACACTGGCCTTAGGACGCGGTGAGAAGGAACTGCGTTAGTTTAGGAAAGATTTGCTATGGGTAAGGAAGGTTTTACTCTAAAAGGAACGCTGTCCTTTTATTTTCCGTGAAGACCAAAGTGAACCCAAAGGAAATAGCGACAAAGAGGCGCCTTTAAAGCATTGGATACCACGAGATCTGCAGGTTTATTTTGTCACAACATTTTATTTATTGTGTAAAATGTTTGCTTTGTGTAAATATATATATATGAGTATGTGTGTGTGATGTATATATGTATATATGCATGTATAGACGATTAAGGGCGCGCGCATGTGTGTGCGTGTATATTTATATTTCATATTACATATACATCTGTGAATACGCACATGCAAATACATATGCACAAATGCATAGATGTGTGTGTGTATTAAATATATATATGTGGTGTGTATTTTATATAACTATTCATGCGACTCTGTTTGTATGTACCTTTATTCATAGAAAGAAACAGACTGTACGTAAAGATATGGATATACACACAATACTCATGTGTCTGTGTCTGCTAGCCTGTCACTAGATGTGTATGTGTCTATGTTTTAAATACATCATATGCATATATTCTATTTGATACTTTATATAACTGCTTGCACTGTCATTCATTTCCCCGGCCCAGAAACGGTTCTCAGCCGCTGGTTTGTGGGTCGCCGTGTCTCATGTGGACACGTACGTAGAAAAGATAATAACAATATCTTTAACACCGGTTTGGATCTTTCACTGATTCATTTTGCAATTGCTTTTTTGGAAGCATAAATTTTTTTTAAACCCCTTTGGGAAAAACAAACAAGGTTTTTGTTTGCCTTTTATCAAAATTTGTTTTTTTTTTTTTTGGGGAAATTCTGTTTTTTTAAATTTTAAAGGATTTAAAAAAATTTATTTCTTTTTTTAAATTTTTTTGGGTTAATTTTTTAAAAAGAATATATATTGTTTTTTGTGGGGTTTTGGGGGAAATAAAAATTTTACTTTTTCATAGATTTAATAGGAAATTAGGAACCCAAATAATATTAAAATTTTAAACATAACTGCATTTTCTTACACTTTCCCGAGCCCAAGTATGGAACAAATCAAATAAGGGAAAAAATTTTATAAAAAATTTGAATACATTCCCCGGGGTTAATTTTTTATAATGTTTATTCAAAAACTTTTTTGTTTCTAATTTTTGGAAAAAAATTTTTTTTCTAATCGGTTTAAAAATATAATTTTTATACGTTTAGAAGATTTTTAAAAGAATTTTTTTTAAAAAGAAACAAAAAATTCTGGAGCAATTTTACCAAGGGCCTGGGGGGGGTAACGGCCCCCGGGCTTTTGGGAAAAACCCTCCCCCCTTTTTGTACCCCAAAAGGGCCCCGGGAAACAACCCCCCCTTCAGGGGGTGGGGTGAGTTTTTAAATATTATTTTAAAGGGATTTAAATAAAGGAATATGTTTAAAAAAATTTTTAGGGGGGGACGATCCCACTTTTTTTACGGGTGTAAAATTTTAAAAAAATTTTTTTTTTTTCTGTTAATGGAATGACTTTGAAAAAAAAAAAATATTTAATTAAAAAAAAAAAAACAAAAAAAAAAAAAATATTTTTAAAAATATAAAAATCCCTTTGGGGGAAGCAAAACCCAACAAAAAAGATTGCAAAAGGGGGGTATAAAAAAATACAAAATAGATAACAAAGGGAAATTCAAAAATTCCCCGTTTTTTTTTTTTTCTTTTAAAACCCCCAAAAAAATTTTGGGGAAAATTTCCCCCAAAACCCCAACCCAAAATTTTTGGGGGGGACGCCAAAATTAAAATTAAAAAGGCCATACAAAAATTTTTTTAAAAAGGGCCCCGTTAAAAAAAAAGGGGGGGAAACCCAAAATATTTCCCATGGAAAAATACTTTAGATTCCAAAAACCCAAAAATATATATCCCAAAAAATTTTTCTCGATCTTCCCATTCAGAGTTTTCCCTGTGTATAATATGATTTTTTTAAGGACAACATAGTTTTTGGGGTTTCTAATTTTTCACAAAAGGGGGGCTCATAAGTTTAAAAAAAAAAAAATCAAAAAAGGCCCCTTTTTTTTTAAAAACCCGCCAAGGCAGGCGGGGACCCCCAAGACAGTCTTTTTAAAATTAAAATTTTTTTTTTTCCAAAGAAAAACAAGGTCCCCTGAAACATTAACGGGGGAAAACTTTTTTTTTTTAATTTTTTTCCAGCACCTTAAAAAACCCCCGGCTTTCCCCTGTTTTTGAAACCCAATTTTTTCAAAGTTTTGTAAAAAATTTCAAAACCCTTTTTTCGTGATTTTTCCAAAACAACCCCTTGGGGGGTTTATTTGAAAAAAAAAAAATTTAAAATAAAAAACCCAAACATAAAATTTTATAAAAACATCGTTGCTTTAAGTAATCCTTTTTCCCTTTTTAAAAAAATTTTTTTAAAAAAGTAATTTTTTTAAAAAATTATGGGTTTACAATTGTGTTTGGCATGCGCAACTCTCACGGGCGTAGGGGTAATTATCCTTACCTTTTTTCCCGAAATTTTCGGCCCATTACACCCCCGGCGAAAAAACCCTTTTCCCAAAATGGGGTGCGGAGGGTTTTCCCGTGATTTGCCCAAAAAATTCGGGGGTTTTTAAAGGAAATCACGCACATTAAATTATTGTTTACTTTTTTATGAAAAATATTTTAAAAATTAAAAACCCCCTTTTCAAATTTTTCAAAATCCGGGAGAGGTGCAAATTTTTTAAAAAAATTCAGGACGGAACAAATTCCCCCAGTTTTTAAGGTAATTAAAATTTAAAAGGGGTTTTGGCCCCTTTGGGGCCCTAGGGGGGTGGTTTAACCATTTTCGGGGGACCCGGCTCCGGGGAAAGACCCTCCCCCCTCGTGAGGGCCCACGACCTCTCCCTCCAGTATACGTCCCCCCCGGGCGGCCTGGGAAGTGAGGGGAAAGGGGTCAACCTCGGGGGACCCGGGAAAGCCACCCCGGGTTCCCCTTCCGCCAAGGGAAAACCTATTTGGGGGGCCCCCTTGGGGGCCCCCGGGGGAAAAAAAGTTTGAAAAAAAGGGGTTTTTTTTTTTTAAAGCCAAAGGGAAAAAAAAATTAAAATTTAAAATTTTTAAACAAAAAGGGTTTTCCGGGACCAAAATATGAGGCCCCTTTTGCCCCAAAAAAAACCCCACTGGCAGGGGGAAAAACTAAAAAATGCCCCAAAAAAAGACTAACCCCCATTCCCAGGCCCCGATCAAAAGCGGGGTTTGCCCTTTAAATTTGGTGGGAGTTTTTTGTTTTTTCCTTGAAATAAAATTAAAATCGACTTTGGAAGACCTGAGGACAGAATTTTCCTAAAAAGAGTGTAAGTCGGGACAAAATTTTTTCCCTCCTGGACCCCACAAGTTGAATTGGGGAAAACCCCCCCCCTTATTTTAACCCCCAAAAATTCCGCGTTTCCCCCTTTTTTAGGGGTTTAGAAAGCAAATTTAAGGCCCAGGCCCAAAACTCATTTTTTGAAACCTGTAAACAAAATTTTAAAATTTTGCGGGTTCTGTTTTTTTTGGAATTACAATTTTTTCCCCAGGTTTTTTTTAAAACCGGGGAAAAATCGCAACCCCCGGTGTTAAAAAAAGTCGGTTTTAAAAAACCCTTTTACGGGGGGTTTTGGAAAAAATTTTTCGAAAGCTTGTTAAAAAAAAATTGTCCAGAAAAAAAAAAAAATTACCCCCCTGGCGCTTAAAATTGGACCTTCTGTCCCGAGGATTTCAAATGTATTTATTCAAAGGGTTTTTATAAAAAAAAACACAGTGTCGGAAATGGGTTTGGGGAGGGGAAATAAGGGGGGGGGGAAAAATTTTTTAAAAAAATTTTTAAATTTTAAATTAAAAATTTATAAAAATTTTTTAAATTTTTTTCAGTTTTTTAAGAACCTTTTAAAACGTCAGCGGGGGTTTTTCAGGGGGAACCCTTTTTAAATATATAAAAGGGCCCCTGGGGCTCTTTGAATTTTTTTAACGCCCCCTTTTTTAAATTTTTTAAAATTTAAATTTTTTAAATTTTAAATTTTTAATATTATTACTTTTAAAAAAATTTTGTTTTTTTAAAATTTAAATAAAATTTAAATTTTAAAAAATCCAAAAATTTTTCCCTTTTGTTTGATTTAAAAAAAAAAAAAAGGGGGGGGGTTATCCGGAATTTAAAAATTCCAAAGCTAAAACCGTATTGTCCCCCTATTTCGCTATTTCCCCTTTTTTTTTTCGCCCCATTTGGGGGCCTTTTAAAGCGGCCACCCAAAACCCCCGGGGGAACCAAAGGGGGGGACGCGGGTTTTTAAAAAAAAAAAGAAAAAAATTTAAACAAAGTTTTAAAAATAAAAAGGAGAAAAACTAAAAAAAAGAACCTGGGGGGGGCAAAAAAAAAAATTTGGAAACATTTCCTTTAATTTTTTTTCCCCTTTCATTTTTCTTGCACCTCAAACAGCCATCCACATTCCCTTTTTTACAAAGCCCATTTTTTAATTCACGGAAAAATTTACAGAAAATTTTTTCGGGTTTTTTTAAGCCACTGGTATTTGCATTTCCTTTTAAAAAATTTTTAAAAAAAAAATTTTTTTTCTTTTTAATAATATTATTTTAAACTTTATTAATATATAAAAATTTTAAAATTTTTTTTTTTTTCAGTGGAAGGGTTTTTGGGGGTTTTTTTTATTTTTTTTTTTTTTTTTTTTTTTTACCCCTATTTTTTAATATATATTATATATTTTTTTATAAAAATATTTTAAAATAATTTTATATAAAATTTTTTAAAAAAAATTAATATAATTTTAAATACTTTCACCAAAAATAAAAATATTTTTTAAATTTATAAAAAATAATATAAAATGTGTATACGTACACGTTTTGAAGCGAAAGGGGGTTTTTTCAATTCTATTAACCAAAAAACTATTATTTTATCATTGCACTGTTTGTAATGGTTAATTTTTTTTTTTCCTTTTTCCAAAAATTTCCCCCAAAACTTTTTTCTCGGGGCCACAACCGTCGTTGAAAACCATTTTAATCAAAAACAAGAAATGAAGTTGGGGCCCGGAAATGTGTGCGTCAGATTGGGGTTTAAAATAATTTTTTAAAAAATATTGAACATTAAAAAAATTTTTCACATAGAAGTTTTTTAAAAAAAAAAAATAATAAAAAAAAAATAAATAAAAATTATATATATATATAATATATATATATATATATATATTTGGAAAAAAAGTTTAGACCCGGGAGTCTTCTTTTTGGATTTTTTTTTTGTTTTTGTTTTTTTTTTTAAAAAAAGTAAAAAAAAAAAATTTTTTAAAATTCTTAAAAAAAATCTTTTTAAAAATTTTGGTTTTTTATTAAAAGTTTGGTTAAAAAATTGGGGGTTGAATTTTGGGGGGGCCAGGAGGGGCCCTGGGGGACGGACCCCCGGGAATCCTCGGCTCCGGGAAAAGGGGGGCCCCCCTTTGGGGCCCCGTATCCCTCTCGCCGCCCAAAATCACCCTCGAGGCGGCCTTCGGGAACTCCGGAAGGCCCCACTCTCCCCCCAGGGACTCCCTGGAAAACCCCCCAACCCCCCCCCCATACTGGAAAAGTTTAAGTTATTTTTCCCCCCTTGGGCGGGAAAAAAGTTTTAAAAATTTTTTTTTTATTTAAATTTTTTAAAATTTAAACCCTTAAAAAAAATTATAAAAAAATAAAAAAAAAATTAAAAAAAAAAAAAACCAACCGAGGAAAGAAAAGAAAGGGCTTTTTGGGGAAAAAAAAAAAAAAATAAAACTAAAAAATTTTGGAAAAGATTTTTTAAAAAAAAAAATTCCTTGAAAAATCATTTGAAAACATGTCATAGGGAAGAAAAAAAAAGAAATAACGAAAAATCTTAAATTTAAGAAAAGAAAAAAGGGGAACTTAAAAACCCTCACCTTATTGGCGCCATATTCAAGGTAATTGTACGGGGGAAAAAAAAACCCCATAAATAACCCCACCATTAAATTGCCAGCAAGAAAATTTCCGATTTTTTTTAAAAATTTTAAAATCAAAGTTCAAGGGTTTGGGGGTTTTCTTTTGCACCATTTTTTGTTTATTTATATGGGGCTTTTGAAAAAATTTAACATTCTGTTCGTTTGGTTTTTTTTTTTTTTTTTTATTTTCTGTTTTTAATCTGACTTAGAAAAAAATGGGTCAACCCTTTGACCAGTTTATTTTAAAAAAACGTTTTAATTAATTTTTTGATCTTTTCCGGTCTGGTTCTTTTGGGAAGGTTGGCCAAAAAAACATTGGGTTGAAAAAAAAAGGGGGGTTTTTTTGAAAAATAAAATTTTAAAACTTTTGTTTTTTTTAAAATTTTTCCAAACCCAAAAACATAACCTTTTTATTTTAAAATATTTTTATATTTGGGGAATTATAAATTTAAAATTTTTGGTTGTATCTTTTTTTTTTTTCATATTTTAAATTCAAAATAAATTTTTTAAAAAAAAATATTTTAATTTTATTTAAAAATAAAAAAATTTTTTTAATTTTTATGCCCTTTATTTTTTATTTTATTAAACCCTTTAACATTTTTATACAAATAGATATTTTTTTGAGAACAAGCAGTTAAAGGCAGTATAGGGGAAAACCTTATGTTTGATAATAACAACTTTTTCCAAAAATTCAAACTTTTTAAAATATTTTTTTTTTATTTTAAAAAACCCAAAAAGGGGGGAAAAAGGAAAAACCCAAAAACCCAAAAAATAGTTTAAAAGACCCAAATTAGTGTTGCAAAACCATAAATATTTTAAATTATTTTAACATATGTTTTAATTTCACTCTTTTTTTTTCCCCAACCCCCCCAAAAACCCCTTTTTGTTAAAAATGAAAACTAAAAAAATTAAAATAAAAAATTTTAAAATGACCTTTTTTTTAATTTTTTAAAAAAAAACTCTTTTTTTTTTACTTTTAATTTCCATTTTAAAAATTTATTAACGATTTTTATTTTTTTAAAAAGAACAAACAAAAAAATATATAGTGTGTGAGAAAGGGGGGAAAAAAAACCTTTTTTTTTTGCATACTTTCCTTATTTTTAAAACTTATTCCTAAAAAATCAAAGCACCAATCAAAAAATTGAATTTGTTTAATAAAAAGACAACCCCAAAATTTAACATTAAAACCATTTATAGTCAGATTGCTTCTTTTTTATTTTTTTTAAAATTTTTTTTTATAAAATCCCCCAAAATGTTTTCCAAGGTTACCCCCATTAAAAAAATTTTCTTTTTTAGAAATGAAAATGAATGTTGGAACAAGTTTGACAAAAAAGTTTTTAAAAAAAAATTTAAAAAACGGGAAAAATTTTTTATGAAAAAATTTTTCGAAAGATTTAAATTTTTTATGAAAAAAAATTTGTGGTAATTAAAAAGGGGCCCGGTTTTTCAGGGTTCGGGATTTTTTTAAAAAAAGGCTCAAAGTAGTTTTATTAAAAAATTATGGTCATGAGTTATTTCGGGAGTGAGGTAGAGTTGGATTAAAAAGCGGGCCTTGGGATCCAGGGGGTTTGGGGGGGGGGAAGGGCCCCCGGGACTCCTATCCGGGAACAGTCCCCTGACTCCCCTGCCAGACCGGTTGGGAGTGTGTACCCTTGCACGGGTGGGGAAACTGCACCTGTAAGGGTATTCATCCCCAGGGGGTTCCCTTTTGGGAAACCAGGAGTTCCTCCTTCCGCCAACGGAACCCGACCGGGGAGAGATCCCCCACAGTTTCTATTGAAAAGGATTAAAAAAAATTTGATTTTTTTAAAACCAAAAATAAGAAGTTGAAAGGGAAAATTTCCCAAAAACCGACCATCCTAGGAAAAATGAAAGGGGCCCCTCCAAAACAAAACCCCCAAAAGCCGAAGGGTTTGATTCAAAAGAGACAGTAAAAGTTTGAGGGGAATTAAAATTAAAAAATTTTCAAAAAAATTAAAAAAAAACTTCATACATCAAAAATTTAAACTCTTCGACCCATTGGGCCCCCATTTAAATTTAAATTTATGGGCGGGAAAGACGATCCAAAAACCCCCAAAAGAGGAAAGAATTTTTTATTGGTCCGTTTCCAAAGTTAAAAATTTTGGGGGGTAACCATTAGTCTAATAAAGGGGGAAAAATTTATTATTAAAATTAGATTATTAAAATTTATTCTTCAGTATTGGATTTAGAAAATTTAGGGTTTTTTTTTTATTATGACTTTTGGTAAAAAATGGCATCCCCATTTTTCCCCTAATAAAAGAACAAAAACCCACCCAAATTATTTTTTAAAGTTTCAAATATATAGTGTTGTTTTGGCGGGTTTTTTTGTTTTCTCTTTTTTTTTTACATAATGGGGTTTTTAAAACAAAAAAAACCCCCCCCCCCCCTTTTTTTTTTTCCCCCAAATTTGTATGGATTTTTTTGGGAAAATTGTCCCAATTTTTTTTTTGTGTGGAAAAACTTCCCAAAAAAAAAAAAAAATATATAATAAATTAAAATTTTATATAAAATATATTGGTTTGGTTTTTTTTTTTGGGGGGGGGCCCCCTTTTTTTTTTTTTTTTTTTTTAAAAAATAATTTAAAAATTTTTCTCAAAAATTTTCGTTATTTTTTTGGTAATATTTTATTACCCTTAACAAATTTTTAATAAAAGATTTGTTTCGAAACATGAAAATAATTGGATGATGGGAACGCGTTTATTTGTAAAATAATAATAACAAAAATTAAATTTTTTAAAATTCATTTAAAAAAATATTATAAAATTAATAAAAAAAAAAAAGGGGGGGGAAATAAAAAAACCCCCCCCAAAAAAAAAGAAAAGAAATTTCCGGGAAACAATTAAAATGTATTAAATGTAATCAAACCCCAACCCAAAAACCCCAAATACCCAATTATAATTTTTTAAAGAGGGTTTTTTAAAAAGCTCTTTTTGGGATTACCAACTCCACATCCCAAAAAAGACTTATTATTAAGAAAACACAAAACCAAAATTAAATTTATTTTAAAAAAATTTTTACATTATTTTAATTATATCATTTATTTATTTTATTTAGTTCTCAATTTTTTTTTGTTTTTGGGTTTTTAAAAATCTTTTTACTTACAAAAAAATTTTTTTTTTATTAATTTAATAAGCAAATAAAGAAGTTACAAACACCCCCAAAACTTTAAAAAAGTAAAAAGGGGTTAGGGGGGGGGGGGGAAAAAAAAAAGGGGTTTGTTTTAATTAACCCACAAACCCCAAAATTAAAAATTATGACCTATTTATACCACAAACCAAAAAAAAAAACCAAAAAATAATATAAAAAAATTATTTAAAAATAAAAATTAAAAATTTTAAAAAAAATGTATTTGTAGATTGGTTTAAAAATTTTTATATAAATTAATTTATTAATTTTTTATTATATTTTTTTTTTTTAAAAAAGGTATTTTTTTTGTTTTTTTTTTTTAAAAATTCCCCCGGTTTCCAAGATTCCCCCCCCTTTTAAAAATTTTTTTTTTAAAAAGGGGGGGGTAGAACTGGATAAAGTTTGGGAATGACGGCTTTAGAAAATTTTTTTAAAATTTTGTGCAAAATGAAATTTTGCAAACTGGCTTTGAAAGCATTTTAAATTTGATTTTTAAAAAAAAGGGCAACCCCCCCCCCAATTTTTTGCGCGATTTGGAGTTTACAAAAATTAAAAGCAATAGGATTTTATTTTGAAATTTATTGTGGTTTTACAAAAAGGTGTTTTTTTGAGAGAATTTGCTTAAAAAAATTTTTAAACGGTTTATTTTGGGGGATTTTGGACCTTACACGAGGACCGGGCCCCATGGGAAGAGGGCCCCCCCCCGGGGGGGGCCCCGAAAACCCTTCGCCTCCAAAATAGTAGATTGACCCTCGGGGGGGCAGTTAAAAATGATCCATTGGGGGCTTCCCAAAAAAAAGCCCCAATCTCCTACCCTTGGGAAAAAATTTCTCGGGGGGGGGGGATTATTTCTTCCCAAAGGGGAAAAAAAAAAGGTTAAGAAAAGTAAACTAAACTTAAAAAAGGAAAGAATACATATTTTGTAAGTTTCCTACAAAAACAAGACTATAGAGGAACACCCTAGGGAAAGGCTTTGTGGGGGAAACAACCCAAACGAGGAATAAGACCAAAAAGATTTATTTAAAAAAATTTTTAATAAAAAACAAAATTTTTTTAAAAAGTTTTAAAAAAAAAATGGGAACAAAAATTGAAAATTTTGAGAATAAACTCTAAAATTAATAGAAATGCATGCCAAGTTAAAAAAATTTGAATTGGGCCCATCATTATTGAATTTAGGACAGGGGACCAAAATTCATATCCTATTTCCCAAAAATGAAATCGTTTTTTTGGAACCTTGTTTAAAAAATTAAAAATTTGGGAATTTTGTAACCAACCGTCACCTGGGAAATTTTGCATTTCATTTTCACCAAACAACAATTAATTAACTTTATTTTTTATTTTGATTTTAATTTAGGTTTTTTTAGTTGATGTAAAATCTCTCCTTCTTCTTTTTTTTTTTTTTTTTTTTTCCCAATTTGCCAAAATTTATTGCTTTAGGAAAATTGGCCCCGACTTATTGAAAAATTTCAAAATTTTTTGTACCAAAAAATTTGATAGGTTATGTTTATTCATTACGGGGTATGATGTAAAAAAATTGTCTTTTTTTTAAAAATTTTTATTTACTTTTTTTAAAAATTTTTTTTTATATCTTTTAAAAAATAAAAAAAAAAAAAAAAAAATTTAAAAAGGGGGGAAAAACCTTTTTTTTTTTTTTTTTATCTTTTTTTTCTTTTTTTCTTTTTTTTTTAAAAAATAAATAATTTTTCCCAAATACTATTTTTTTTAACATATTGGTTTTCCCCTCTAATAGGGGAAAAAATAGTTTTTGGGGGGGGCGAAACGTCAGTATATAGGATTATTTTTAAAAATTTGGGTAATTTGAATATATTTCTATTATAATATTCAACTTTTAATTTCCAAAAATTCATTGTATTTCCTAAAAATCTAAAAAGGAGGGAAAAAAAAGGGGGTAATTTGGGAAAATTTATTTCTAATTATTAAACAAGCAAGACAGAAGTACCCAAAAAAACCCCCAAAATTTGGCCCCCAAAGGGTTAGTTCTTTTAAAATTTCTAAAATACTTTACTTAAAAAAAAACCCCCCCCTTTTTTTTTTAAAAATTTGAACCCTATTTTTTTTCATTAATTGTAACCAAAAATTTGCTTTAACGGTTGTTTATTTTGGGAAAAAAAATTTTTTTTGATGTTCAAAATTTTAAAAATTTAAAAAATTTTTAAATTTTTTTTATTTAAAAAATTTTTTTTTTTTTTTTTTTTTTTTTTTTTTTTTTTTTTTTTTTTTAAAATAAATTTATAAAATTTTTTTTTTTTTTTTTTTTTTCCCTTTATTTTATTTGATTTAGGAATATTTTGGGAAAATTTATACATATTTTTTGGGGTTTTTTTTTTCTTAGACTAACGATATGGTTTTGTTAATTCGGTCTATTTTTCAAAAATTTTTATTGTTTTGGTTTAAAATTTTTTTTATTAAATTTTGAAATTTAACCAAAAATAAAAAAAAGGGGGGGGGAAAAAGGAGGCCCCGGGGGAAAAAAAAAAGAAAAGCGCCCGAGGCGAAAATCGTTCCAAAAACCAAAAAAATTTTTTGGGGGGTTTTAAAATTACGGTTGGTTTTTTTATCCAAAAAGGATTTTTTTAAAAAAAACCCCCAATTCGTAAATTCCCAGGGGGCAATGTATTTGGGGGGAGCCTTGAGGTTCGGGGAAATGAAAAGGAAAGGGTTTTTAAATGAATAATAAAAAAATAAATGAAATTTAGAAAAAGCAATCCATCTAGAAAATTTTAAATTTCCCTTTTTTCACCCCCCCCCAAATTTTTCCCCCTTTTTTATTTTTAATTTTTGTTTACTTAAAAATTAAATTTTTTTTAATTAATGAAGTAATCAAAGCCCAAAAAAAAAAAACCCCCCCCCTTTTAAAATAAAATAATAACAAAAAACACTATATAAAAAAACCTTTAATTTAAAAAAACCCCCCAAAATAAAAAATTTTTTTACAATTGTATAATTTTTTAAAAAAATTTATTTTCTTATTCTAATCCCTTTTTTTTTATGTTTAAGAGGGAAATCTAAATTAAAAAAACAAAAAAAGCGTTTTTACAAAAACTCTAACAAGTTTTAAAAAAGTTTTTTTTTAAATTAAAACACAAAAGGGTTTCATTTAAAAATGGTGGGAGATTGACAGGACTTTGTTTAATATATATATATATATATATTTTGTGTGTGTGTGGGTGTGTGTTTGTGTTTGTTGTGTGTGGTTTTCTTTCTTTCTTTCTTTTTCTTTTTTTTTTTTACATATGCATACTATATACATATTCATCTGTCTATATGTCGTATATGTGTCGGTTTTATGTGTATCTATATTTGGTATTATCCACTTCATACATTTTTGGGTATAGTAAATAGATATATTGTGTATACTGTATATACATGTACATATATAGGCATGTATATGTGTGAATTCTGCGTTTATATTTGATAATATATTTTTATATTATCATACATATCAACATTTCTATATACACATATATGCATATGTATATATATATACCTAAATATACATAAATAGAGAGAGAGAAAGAAAGAAAGGAGCCGGAGGAGATAGAAAGAGACAGACACACAATACACATATGTAGCTTAGATGTATCCATCAACACCTGTATTAGTGCCTGTGCATATATACACCATAAGCGTTTTTCCCCTAATATAATTATCTTTTCACACAGATGTCTGTTAATTATCTCAGCTCTTTAATGTATTGGCCGCAGCCTAGTACGGTGCGCAAAGTCAGTGGCCAGAAGAACGACGCGTTTCATGTATGTAGATGAATTAAACTACATAAACAATAGATATTGAAATGTGTATTTGAAAATGAGTCATTTATACTCATCTATTATTAATTCATTACTCATTTACCTGTACATTTTCATTCTAGTCATCCTCATATCCCTTTATTCCATCGTTTAATTGCTCTGATGTTTAATAATCTCTGTTGTACTTAACGAAATTATGTTATGTCTTTTATATTAATGAAAGTCCAATGCACAATACACATGCAAGTATATACACACACACACTCACGCATATATAGATAGATAGATAAATGTGAGAGTGATGAGGGGGGGGGGCAGAGAAAGCGTCTGTATGTGTATATATATAAACCATACATTTACACACACCCATACATAAGTATGTACCTATATATACTACACACACACCACACACACACACACACACATATACATATTTTATATATTTATATATATATATATATATATATATATATATATATATATATTATATGTATATATGTATGTATGTGTACGTACAAATGTCTGCATACCCTATATATGTTTAATCATATGAATTACACATTCATCATGTGCTACGTACTCACTTGCCTTTTTATATATTAAAAATGAAGCATAATATTTTTTTCGTATTACGTTTTATTTGTCATATAATCACTCCCCAAAAGCGCCCTTTACCAAGAGGCTGCTCACACAACCGTCGTTAGAAGTTTTGTCTTTAACTAAAGCCACAAAGCAAAATGTATGTACATGACAGTAATGTGTGAGTCAGATTGCACAGGACTTTAGAAAATATTTTTGGTAAAATCGTAGCAAATGTGAATATATAGAAACAAACTGTGCATTCGCATATGAAATTTAACTTTGCATTTACGAAAAAAAATGTATTTCTTTAAAATCATGAAGTATTAGACTTTATTATTATATTATATTATTAGTCTTTGGGCAGATTCAGGTTAGTTTATTTTCTTTAAAATAAAAGGTAAACTGCAATAGCTGATGGTTTTTTTAATAGTATAGTGTGTATATGATGGATTATTTATCGAAATATGGATGTTGTTTTTTTCTGGATGAGATGATATGCATTAAATAAATTAACAGCGATGTTTCACTCATTGTGGGTACCCGTAGGAGGGCCTTGGCGGGGCGTACGCAGGAGCCTCTCGGGACTCATTGGATTCCGGGAACTGAGCCTGCCCTCGTACTCACGTCCCGGCCACGTATCCGTCGTCGCCGTCCACGTAGTACGTCACCCTCTGCAGGGCCGTCGGGAAGCTGCACCGTGTAAGAGCCTCGAGTCTCATCCTCGTCGCGGGACTCTCCGTGGCAAAGTCCCCGCCCGAGTATCCGTCCTTCACGCCATACTGGAACTCGTACTTCGGGGGAGCAGACTCCTCACTTGAGTCTTCCTCCATAGACTGGATGAAAACGGTTTAAGAAAATATTTGTAGAGATTTGCTAATCTTGTCAAAACGGAATAAGAATACAGTGATATTTGTAGAGAAATATTCCTATCAAAAACACAGACTGCCATACCTGAGGAACACCATAGGAGAAGGATGGCCTCTTGTCGGCAGAAACGAACGCCACGAGAGCGAGGACGAGTAAAATCTGCAAAAGATGACTTTATATGAAAATTGATTTCGAATTACAAAACTTCTATCTGAAAACAGTTTTTGAAGGAACATGATCATATGTGTCATATGCAAAATAATTGAAATATATGCAGAATAATCTCTACATGTGAATAGACATGTACATACACGCGGAGACGATTAAAATCTCTCTCACCTACCTTGGACGCCATCATTCAAGTTTGTAATTGATGGACAGGTAAACGACCAACGCTATATATACACCTCATCCAAAAAGTTTTCCAACAATGAATTCTCGACTATTTTGGTAACGGCGTTAAGTACCAAAGTTCAAGGACTTATAGAGGAGTATCTGTAACCATTAGCCGTCACCATGCGTAATTGTGAAACACCTTTCATTTACTACTGTAGCATTATCATGAGCAGTACAATTAGATTCATACATTCTATTGCGTTCTGCTATTTTGATTTTAGCACACTTTATGGTTTTACTTAGTCATGACTTCGATAAAATGGCGATCCAACCAGTTCTTATCCTAGTAGAGTTAAAAGATACTGTATTTATATATATTCTGCCATCGTTTGGCCAAAGGGTCTGAGTTGCTTTAGGAAAGGGTTGGCTCAACATCGACTGGTACTTTGAAAATTACGAGACCCGAGGTTTATGTTACCATAGTAAAATTTTCAGATACTGCGTGTATGTTTATTCATACAGTGGATATGCGTATGTAAGAACACAAATACAGTAACGCGTTTTCATTTTAACGAATATGTGTGTATGTGACTTTTGGTGAAAATTGATCAATCTTTGTATTTGTGTGTGCATATACATACACACACACACACACACACACACATATATATATATATACATATATATATATTATAAAATAAAATATTTTATATAATATATATGTGTGTGTGTGTGGTGTGTGTGGGGTTATGTATTTTTTCTTT
>NC_051423.1:3460457-3462957 GCF_015228065.2 Penaeus monodon | reverse complement strand
TGCTACTCTACTCTGTACACATTATCACAGACTAAAACTATTCTAATTCAGAAGTACTATCATTGACTTAACTACTGTGCTTGAGTGAATGTAGGCCGGCTATATTATCAAGTATTCATAACTGGAAAGATTTCCTGAATCAGAACCTGAAATATAAACCTGAAATACTGGTTATGATCGGGAAATAAAAGGTGTAAAGTGGCGGTACTTCAGAAGTAAGTGGATTACGTGTTAATATTTTTTTTACGTTTAAATTGCTTGTATGGCGCGTGTATGTGTGCACGGGTATACGCTCATCTTACTCCATGTTACACTCTATAATGGGGTATAATTATCACCGTCACCTTATCGCCTGACAAGGTAATTGCTGCATCTGGCTCGTTAAACCTAATTATCTTTACTAGCATCCCGAGAGCTAGTAACTGAGGGCACACGAGGTTCTAGAGGATACCGACTGACCCTGCATGACCCCACGTCCTTCCAAAGGCTGTCCCCAAGACCTCAAGGAAGAAAATTGCATCTACAGCATTTATATTCCCAGATAGAGAATTAGGGGGGAAGCGAGCGTGTAACAGGGGACCCCCACGAGCCGTGAGGGCCCCTAGTACAAGCAAGGACAACGTTATATTTTATTAATCTCGGGTTCAATTTCGTACGAAACCTCCGCTATGTAGCCAAGTTTGTTGTCGTAGTAATAAGTGACGGTCTGGATGCGTCGGTCGGGAAGCTGCACGACGTACGACCCTCTAGAAGGCTCATTTATCCGCTCAGCGGAGGCTTCTTCGCGTGGTTCCTCTTGGTTGACGTCACCCGAAACAAGGTCGTACCGAACCGACCAGTCGTAGTCGAACCTCTCGTACGGGTTCACGTCGAAATAGTCTTCTAGCGATTCCTGTAAATGGATGAAGAAATGATTCAATCATTCACCGTTGTGTATAGTGCATTGTGTCGTTTTCTAGAAAGATATACGACCTACAGACACATGTGTTGCACTGCGCGACGTCGTACCGACCTGCGAGATGTCGTAGTTATCACGATATGGCTCCACGTAGATCAGACTTCCCGCCAAGCACAGCAGTATGACCAGCTGTCCGTGTAAATCGCATTTAACACACACTGTATTAATTGCCCCTTTGCCACTATGTCACCGGAATTATGGACACGTACTAGCACATATGAAACAGGAGTAATTGATACCTACTTACTGTTCTATTCATGGTCGAGCCGAGGAAAGTGACTTGCGGCCCGCGACTTCTGCTTTTATACGTGGCCAACGCCGATCCGAGACTCATTGTACAACAGGTTTTCTGGTCGGCAAAAATAGCTGCAGGTTCATGTCATGGCATGAAGTCCAGACGAGAGCGTGCTGGATGTGTTCTTTTGGCATTACCACCTGCGGAACAAATCTCATGTTTAAAGTTTACGGCCTTTTGTTCTCGGATTCCCGGGAGGAAAAGCACGCGGGCATTGTCATCGACCCTTTCCGTAGCCAGATATGCGTGTGGGTATTGTGCTTCGCCGTGGTAATGCGCGGGGCACTGTAGCGAGGTGAGACCGAGCTGCATAATGACTCAGAATAATGGTCAGTCGGCCCGAACATTCACACGGCCAGCCGCTCGGCTCTCACTCTCTCCGGTTGTGTAGTAGTGAAAGTGGGATGCGGTTTTAGTGGCGGCGGCGGCGTGTAAGGGATGAATGAAAGTTGCATGCAGCCTGGAGGTGTGAGGGTACGTGTAAATGGGATGATTAACAAAATTGGATAACTAAAATAAAGAAGTAGAGCGAAGAGGTAGAGCAAATAAGTAAATAAGATAAATAATCAATGGACTGATTAATCAATTTTCAATAGATGCCTAGGATGATTGTAAAAAAAATAACAATAAATCAGGAGTAACAAATAAGGATAAACAGAAGGAATTAATAGGGTTCATAAGGAAACACACAATGTGCTATTCAAAGTAAATCTATAGCAGCGACCACGAGTTTCCCGCATGCGTGATGAAAAACCTTATCCCTCACTGATGTTAATTTATGAGTAAATTTCCTCTGGAGATGCTCGCGAGCCGTTGCAGATTTACTGATTGCAGAATTAACTGCGGAAGTCGCAATTCATCAACGTAATAAAAGATAGTGTGAGAATTGACAATAAGAAACAGAACTGTGCAAGAAATATAAGTGTAACAACAATTCTACGGATTTTACAATCACACACAGGCAAACAAGAAAACAAACAAATAACAGGTGACAGAATACGAGAGTGACAGAATATGCAGATTAAATTTCACGGTGAAGACATGCAGTGGCGCGCGCACACATAAAAGCCAGGCATCAGTGATACGGTAACAATACACCTTGTATAGTAGCATAAGGGCAAGGGAAGTGACCCTCGTCACGGTCGCAGTAAGAACGTGGCTTAATTACGTCTACTGCGGAACGGTGGTTAACTGTCCGCGCAAGTATGGGACAGAGGCGCGGTCGCTCCAGTGCCGTATAAAAGCGT
>NC_051423.1:3458912-3460357 GCF_015228065.2 Penaeus monodon | reverse complement strand
CAAATTTTGGTCATTCCCGGTAATAAGGAAACCGGCCCCCATAAAAGGGGGGAAATCCCCGTTTTTTTTAAACAATCTTCGTTACCAAAATTTCAGAGGGGACACACGACCTCCAAAAGTTTTTAATGCATTCGGGGCACCCATCTTAGCCCCCATACATAGAAAGAAACAAACCCTTGGTTTTTTCCAAAATCGGCGATTCCCCCAATTTGTCCCATTGAAAAAGAGAAATAAAATCTAATACCCCCCCCCCCTTAAATTTATTAAGGGAGTTTTTTTGACACCGTTTCGGTGCAAGAAGAAATCAGAATGGGACTAAAAAAGAGGCTTTTCCCCAAAACTTCGGAACATCCTAACGCCGGAAAAGCCCCACTGCAAAAAAAAATCAGACTTTTAAAAAACCTTTGTTAGTTGACTCTCCTTAGGGTTTCGATTCCTAAAACACTGACGGCTAAAAACTCGGCGCAATGTAGAGGCCGCAAAAAAGGGGTTCTAGCCGGATTGGCTTTCCCCTTGCCCCGGGCCGGGCCCCACGGGGGAATCCCACAGAGTCAGCAGGGACCGGCTTCGAAAATTGATCCAGCGCGACAACCAATTCCTCGGACGTGCAACCCCGAAAAGCAACCAAAAACTTGCTTAACGGAAAAATAGAAGGCAGCAAGCCGAGGAACCGAGAAAACTTTCCCTTGTCAGTTTCATATAAACACTTCGATGCCTCTGGGCAACACGGCAAATGAAACATGGCGCCAAGTAGTTCGTCAAAAACGCACGAAGATTGTGTGTGTGTGTGTGTGTTGTGGTGTTTGTAGAGAGAGAGGAGAGGGGGGGGGGGGGGGGGGGGGGGGGGGGGGGAGGATTTCGGGGGGGGGGGGGGGGGGGGAGGGGGGGGGGGGGGCCCCCCCTTTCCCGGCTTCCGTTTTCCGCCGGCGCAACAGGTTTTTTTTTCCCGCTGCCTTTTTTGCGGGGGGCCCGCCCGAACGCCGGGCGAAATTTTTTGGGGGGGAAAAAGGCCGGCGCCCCTGGGGGCGGGGGGACCAAGTGGCCCCCGGTGGGCGGGGGGTGGGGGCGTGTGCGGGGGGCGTGGGCGTGGGGCGTGGGCGTGGGCGGGTCCTTTGAGCTGACAGACGTGCCCTCGCGTGGTCGATCCCCGGCGGGGAGAAGGAAAGGGAGTGAAGGAAGGTCGAGGCGAAGGAATAGCATTTTTATTTTCCTTCTTCCTTGTCTTCTCCTTGTTCTTCTTCTATTCCTTCTTATTGTTATTATTATTTTCCTTTTCCACCTCCTCCTCCCCTCCTCCCCTTTCCTCCCCCCTCCTCCTCCCCCTCCTCCCCCCCTCCCCCTCCTCCTCTCCTTCCCTCCTTCCTTCCCCTCCTCCCCCTCCACCTCCTCCTTCCCCCCCCTCCTCCCCCCCTCCCTCTCCTCCCCCTCCTCCCCTCTTCCTCCTC
>NC_051423.1:3449940-3451312 GCF_015228065.2 Penaeus monodon | reverse complement strand
TGAGAGGAGAGAAGAGAGAGAGAGAGAGAGAGAGAGAGAGAGAGAGACAGAGAGACAGAGAGAGAGAGAGAAAACGGCATTTTTTTTGTCTTATTTTTATTCATTCTTTCTTTGCCCTTTTAACTAGTGTTCAAATTCTAATTTTCGTCAATCTGTTATTCCCTTCTTTATTCAGACAAACAAACAAAGAAAGAAAGAAACAGAAACGAGGGAGCGGCACCTCGACCTCCCTGGCGCCGTTCATCTCGGCCGCACGAGAACGTAATTACACATTCATGAACGTCTGTCTGTCTGCTCTGTTTAAGGAACGGGAGGACGTCTGAGTGTGGACTGGCTTGTCTCTCTCTTCTTCTTCTTCTCCTTCTCTTCTTCTTCTTCTTCTTCTTCTTCTTCTTCTTCTTCTTCTTCTTCTTCTTCTTCTTCTTCTTCTTCTTCTTCTTCTTCTTCTTCTTTTCTTTTTCTTCTCTTATTCTTCCTCTTCTTCCTCTCCTTTTCTTCTTCCTTCATATTATTATTTTATTATTATTATTATTATTATTATTATTATTATTTTATTATTATTATTATTATTATTCCTCTTTCTCCCTTTTCTTTTTTTTCGTCTTCTTCATTTGGGATATTTTTTTGTTTGAGGTTTTGTAACGTGTTCGTGAGTGCGTCGAGTGCGACATGGTTGAGGGACAAAGAGAGCGAAAGGCTGTTCATTTTATTTTTTTATATTGGATTTGTTTTACTAATTACCGGTATTTATCAACAAAACAGTATTAACCTTTATTTTCAGGTATCATTCCCAGGGCAAAACAAGATCCACTGAAAGCGATTTCAAGGCCTTTATACTTGGATAATGTATATTTCTATCAATATAAGGGATGATGAGAAAGTGATGTAGTTAGAAAAGTGTCTCTGTGTTGATTAATTTAACTTCCTTTCGTACAGTGAAATGGCTCTACAAATATTGACTTTGGGAGAGGTAACTGGACGGGAATCTATCAGCTCACCAGGTGCGCTTCAAAAACAGGGCGATCGTCATCAGTCCATATACTAGTTCCTTACCAGAAACTTGATTGCCCCTTGCAGACACAATCTAGGCTCCCACCCTGTCGAAATTATTGGCCCAACCTTCTTCGTTGGGTAACTAGAAGGTGAAATGTGGAAATGACAAGGAGTCCCGCCTCGCTCTGTGGTAGGAGAGACACTCGTGCGTACCTCTTATTCTCTATAAGAATATATAAAAATAAATTTCCATTCATGCGCTGTCAACATGAGCCTCGCTAGCAAACACACAACCGTTGGTCTCCGCAACAAGTTACAAGTGAATCTGGCCTCTTTAACTACACACATCCTTGATAAGAATGACCAGGTCTTTCACAAA
>NC_051423.1:3434940-3437440 GCF_015228065.2 Penaeus monodon | reverse complement strand
TCTGGTGAGGAAGGTACTGTGAAGTGTGGAGAGAGAGGGTGTGGTTTAAGGTGCAAGCTGAACAGGGTGTAAATTTGGGTGTCAGGAGAGAGGATGGATGAATACTTTGAGAAAGGAGAGTGAGAGAAGGTTGTGAAAAATAATATGACATTTATCTTTTTTGTTTTTTTTTTCGTCATCACAGCTCGGCGTCTAAAATTCCAGCGCCTGCTCGTGAGTCAAGCCATTTTCACCCTTCATTTTTTTCCCTAAAGCAACACGACGTCCAAAGCAGACATTGACGTGCATTCAAAAAGCCGAGAAGAAAATTTTAAATAAAAAGATGTTTTTTTGGCGGAGGCGAAGAAAAAAATAGAAATTGTCTTCTTATCTAAAGCGTTTATCTCGACGCGTCCGCCCTTAGCGTCTGCCATGCTGCTTCGAGAAATAGCGTTCAGCTGAAGGAATATGACGGGCCTTGTGCAGAGGAGAAAGCAGGCGTTACTCGGGTTACATGACGCCCCTGGGTACATGACGGATTCCTTAAGGGTACACACTGGACGAGAGAAACCCTTGGGGGCACAAAACGGTTTTCAAAACATGTGGTAATTTATAACAACAACAAAAATATATAGATACTTAATTAAAAAATAAAGAACAGTGGATACGCCATGTGTGCTTGATATACTCTTTAAAAAGATCAATACTAAGTTTATGTTTATTACAGTAGCAATTTCAGAGAGTAAAATGATAATTGATGAGAGAAAAATAAAAGAAAAATTGAGAAAACATAGCGAACGCTTCCATATATCCTGTTTTAACCATGCCCCAAGAATTCCCTTCAGATAAAGTACGCTTATCAAAACAGCAGTGAGAATTTCATAGGATAAATCAATAAATAAATGAATGTGAAAGTAAAACAAAGATAAAAAAGGAAGCATTGCCATTTTTTGTGATTTAGTGGAATAATGAAGAAGAAAAATTACCATACAAGTCATGAACACTGTTTATATGATTCTTTTCAAATATCTGTTTACATATGTAAGGTCGATATTCACCCCAGCGATCTGTAAATAGATTCTGTCTGTAGTTTCAGGAGCTAAATGCAGCGGGATAAGGTAATGGCTGTCAATACTGCGAACTAAATTTAACAGAGAACTAGAGATAAATACAACACGAAAACAAAAAAAATAGCAAAAAAAATGACGAACCATGAGAACCCTAAACCCCCCCTCCCCCCCTCGCTCCGCCAGTTCCCAAACACGACCTCCCCCATTTATCTATTTATTCATTTATCCATTTATTTATTTATTTATTTATTCATTTATTTATTTATTTATTTATTTATCTATTTATTTATTTATTTATTTATTTATTTATTTATTTATTTATTTATTTATTTATTTATTTATTTATTTATTTATTTATTTATTTATTTATTTATTTATTTATTCATTTATTTATCTATTTATTTATTTATATTTATACACACACATACACACGTGTGTTTATATATATATATATATATATATATATATATATATATATATATATATATATATATTTTATATATATATATATATGTGTGTGTGTGTGTGTGTGTAAAGAGAACTTCCAAATAAAATCAGATTAAAATTCACGTTCAGTAAATGGCCTGGGAATTTCCGGTGCCCCATACCCTCCCCCTGCCGCAGGCCCTCCCCCCTTCCCCCTGGTCCCTCCCCTACCCCCAGGCTCCTATCCCTCCCCCAACCTCCCTCCTCCTTCCCCTAAGACCCCCTCCTCTCTTCCTTATTGACCACCTCCTCTCCCCCCCCCCTCCCTCCCACGCCTCACTCAATGACGTTCGAGTATCGTCACTAATGACGTAAGATTTACGTCACTGATAGCGTCACGAACTAGTCGCTTTCGGGGCGAGGTTCGAGTT
Organism: Penaeus monodon; assembly: GCF_015228065.2. Taxonomy (NCBI): domain Eukaryota; kingdom Metazoa; phylum Arthropoda; class Malacostraca; order Decapoda; family Penaeidae; genus Penaeus; species Penaeus monodon. Next base: position 3,435,534 of record NC_051423.1, on the reverse strand, counting down.
TATTCTGAAGGATATTTGTCATGGGCACCGCCCACCGAGACAAATGTAGAACATGGTACGAATGACAATGAACAGTTTCACACTCCGAATTATGTATTTAATGCATTTCTCTCTCTCTCTCTCTCTCTCTCTCTCTCTCTCTCTCTCTCTCTCTCTCTCTCTCTCTCTCTCTCTCTCTCTCTCTCTCTTTACTCTGCCCCTTCCCCCCTTTTCTATCTCTTCCTCTCTCTTTCCTTTGTTCCCTCTCTCTCCCTTTCCTTCTCTCCCTCTCTCTCCTCCTCCTTCCCGACCACATGGGGAACAAAGACGCCATCTATCGGAAATTAGGCTGAAAACTTAAACACAGTTTTTACTTAGCTGTTTCGCTCAGAGTTCTTATTAGCATTTGGAAATAGACAAGATCAGTCCTACACAGCTGCTACCCATAATACCAAGGCAAAGCTGAAAAAATATCTAATCTGATATTACATACAGGGTTGTGTTAAGGTCAAGCAAAGGTTTCAAAAGGAATTTCATTGCTTAGTATAAAGTAATCCTCGCTCGCCAAAAACATTACTTACTGACCCACTCACGTCCTCGTGTGCAGTATCAGAT
>NC_051423.1:3424940-3429940 GCF_015228065.2 Penaeus monodon | reverse complement strand
TTCTTCTTCTTCTTCTTCTTCTTCTTCTTCTTCTTCTTCTCCTCCTCCTTCTGCTTCTTCTTCTTCTTCTTCTTCTCCTCCTTCTTCTTCCTTTCTTCTTCTTCTTCTTCTTCTTCTTCTTCTTCTTTCTTCTTCTTCTTCTTCTTCTTTTCTTCTTCTTTTCTTCTTCCTCTTCTTCTTTCGGCTTCTCCTCCCGGGCGTCGCCATGGCGGAATGATTTACTTCATAGATTAAGCTCGATTTTTTTACAGCCGGCTGCTGTCTTTGAGCCCGATGCTCCAACCACTCTGCCACCGCGACCTCAGATAAAATACATATATCTAAATCAAATACAAAGGGTACATTTGCCTTCACTTTTTTGTATGATTCTACATTTATATATATCTATGCATAAAACAAACATAAATTCGAAATTCTAAAAGTACACTGTACCCTTTCGTAAACCTAGCATATGATTCCAATAAACTACAACGTCACATATTTCAGAGCAGCAGAGGATCGAGTTTCTCTTGGTGCTGCGCGGGCGTGGGCGGGAGAGGCGGGAAGGACAGCCCGGGAAGGGGAGAGAGAGAGAGGGGAGAGAGGGAGAGAGGGAGGGGAAGAGGGAGAGAGGGAGGGGTGAGAGAGAGAGAGAGAGAGAGGGGGGGGAGGGAGAGAGAGAGAGAGGGAGGGGGAGGGAGAGAGAGAGAGGGAGGGGGAGGGAGAAGAGAGAGAGGGAGGGGGAGGGAGAGAGAGAGAGAGGAGAGAGGAGAGAGAGAGAGAGAGAGAGAGAGAGAGAGAAAGGGGGGGAGGGGGAACATGGGAAGGAAGAATGGAGGAAGGGAGAGGGAGGGTGGAAGAAGAGAGAGAGGAGGGAGAGAGAGAAGGGGTGATGGAAAAGAGAGAGGCAGGGAGGATGGAAGGGAGAGAGGGGATGGGAAGAGAGCGAGAGAAAGGGAGAAAAGGATGGAAGAAGGGTTTTTTTTTTTAATGAGGAGAGAGGGGCCGAAAAACGAAAAAAAAAAAAAAAAAGACAGAGAAATAGAGACAAATCAAGCGGAGAGAGAAGATATTAGGTCAAGCACGAGGGTCGCCGACCACCATAAGGCGAAGCGCAATATAAAATGATCTGGTGCATGATTTTTCTCGTGCAACTTTTCACCTGATCTGCATGATCTTTTATGCATATTTTTGCGGACTTAATGCGAACAATTCAGGTAAAGGTGAGGCTGCCTCGTTGCCACACGTGCACGCGACTGATGCCCGTGGATAATGCTTTAATGATCTTGCTTACATATGTGTGTGTGTGTGTGATAATATATAAATTATAAGTATAATATATATTTTAAAAAATATATATAATATAATAGAAAATTTTTAAAAATTTATGGATTTATATATATATATAATAAAAAATAGGGGAATAATTTTAAATATATATATATAATATATATAAATACAAAAATATACAAACAAAATTTTATTAATTTAAAATATATTTATATAATATAATATATATAAATATAAATATATAATAGATATGTTTTTTTGTACATTAATAATATATATAAAATTTTACATATATACAAAAATACATATATAAATTTTGTATGTAGAAAAAACAACATACATATATAAACAATATATATATATTATATATTATATATAATATATATATAATTATATATTAATTTATATTATATTTTAAATATATAAAATATATAGTATAGAAATTGTATATATGTATATAAAATATATAATAATATATTAAAATATTATATATAAAAATATATATATTTTGGGGTGTGGTGTGTGGGTGGGTTTATGTGGTGTGTGTGTGTGTGTGTGTGTTTTGTGGGTATGTTTTTGTGTATGTATGTAGTATAATAATATATATAATTATATATATTATATATATATTATATAAAATTTAAAAAATTATATAATATATATATATATATAAAGAATATATAATATATTTTATATATATATATATATATATAGTATATTGTGTGTATGTGTATACACACAAACACCCACACACACACACCACTCAACACTCACACACACACACACACACACACACACACACCCACACACACAACACACACACACACACACATCCCAAACACAACACCAACACACACACACACACACACACACACTATATATATATATTAATATATTATATATAATATATATATATAAAATTTTAATATATATATTTATATATATATATATTATATATATATATAATATATATTATATAATTTATAATATATAATATGATAATATATATAAAATTATATTAATAATTATATTATATATATTTATATATATATATATGGGTTAGTAGGGTTTTTCCACAATGTACATGCATAGTGTGTGTAGCCAATATGTGGTGTTATATATATAGATGGATAGACAGATAGATAGATAATAGAGATGATAGATAGATAGTTTGTTTGATTATAAATAAATAGATGTGTGTGGTTGTGGTGTGTTGGGTGGGGAGTGGTGTGTGTGGGGGTTGTGGGTGTGTGTGTGTGGGGTGTATGTATGTATTATTATATAAAATTTATATATATATTATATATTATTTATATATATATAAAAATAATATTATATAAAAACGTACATTCAAAATTTTTGTATAGTAGTTGTATGAAATATGTATTAAAATAATACATATGGTGTTTGTGTGTTGTGTTTATATGTATATATATATTATATAATATATATATTAAATATATATATGTGTTGTGTGTGTGTGTGTGTTTGGTTTTGGTGGTGTGTGGGGGTGTGGGTGTGTGTGTTGTGTGTGTGGGTTATTAAAATTTTTAAAATATAATATATATATAATAATATATTGTTGTGTTGTGTGTGTGTTTGTGTTGTTTGTGTGGGGGTGTGTGGGTGTGGTGTGGTGTGTGGTGTGTGTGGTGTTATATATATACACTTTAATTTTTTTTGTGGTATGTGTGTATATATGTATATATGTATATATATTTTAATATTATATATATATATATATAATATATATATATATATATAATATTTAGTATATTATAATAATATATATATATAAATAATAATTTAATATTTTTTTAAAATATATTATATATAATCTTTTGTGTGTTTGTGTGGGGTGTGGTGTGTGTGTGTGTGTTGGTGTGTGGGTGGTGGGTGGTTGTGGTGTGTGTGTGTGTGTGTGTGTGTTGTGTGATTATATTAATATAATTATATATATATATATATAATATATTAATTTTAAAATATATATGTTTTTGTGGTGTGGGTTGTGTGTGTGTGTGGTGTGTGTGTGTGTGGTGTGGTGTGTGGTGTGTGTGGTGTGTGTGTGGGGGGTTGTGTGTTGTGTTGTGTGATTGTGTGTGTTGTGTTATATATAATATATTAATATATATAAATATATATATATAATTATAATAATAATAATTTGTGTGGTGGTTGTGGTGTGTGGGTGTGGGTGTGTGTGTGTGGATGTGTGTGTGTGGGGGGTGTGTGTGTGTGTGTGTGTGCAAATGTAAAATTATTTAAATATATAAAATATAAATTTTAATAATTATATAATATTATAAAAAAAATATATAATATAATATATGTTGTAGTATTACATACAACATACCTAAACATACATTAACCACACACACATATATATAATATATATATATATATATATATTAAAATAAAATAATATTATATAATAAAATTATATTACAAAAAAATACAAAAATTTGGGGTATTACTCTTGTAAGTGAACTTCTTACAATAATTTGCAAACCCCAGTAACTCTCTTCCCAAGCCCAGCTTTTCCATCATCAGAGCAAGACAAAAAAACACTGGAAAAACGGAATTCCTTTCACCATCAGACCAACGTATAAAAAAAGGTAACTGATTTTGCAACAGTGGGTGTGCGGGCAGGAGGCTTGCAGGCCCCGCGAGGATCATTCATATGCGCTTTTGAAATTCCCGTTGAAATGCCTGGGGAGCCTTTTCTTAAGAAAACACAAGAGCATTTGCAATATCAAATTGCATTTTAAATCGATATCTACCGATATATGGCGCACTTCAATCGGCATATGAGGAGGAGCAGAGAGAAGGGGGAGAGAGAGAGAGAGAGAGAGAGAGAGAGAGAGAGAGAGAGAGAGAGAGACGGAAACTGAGAAAGCAAGCGATTCAGTGATACTGGATATTATTTTTGCGAATTACTTTATATGGCAGAAAATTATAAATTCTGAGACCTCTATAACATTTCAGATCAGACCCAAGTAAAGAGTTAATTCTGGGTACGGATTTTCTTCCGCCCTTAAAACCAAGGTAATACGACGAAGGTTGAATCTGATACTGCACACGAGGACGTGAGTGGGTAGAAGAAAAGTTTTTGGCGAGCGAGGATATTTATACTAAGAAATGAAATTTCCTTTGAACCCTTTTTTGACCCTTTAAAAACCCTGTAGCAATATCAGATTTGATTTTTTCACTTTTCCTTTAATTTTTGGAAGCAGCTGGCAAAAAGTTACTATTACAAAAGCTGTAAGAACACCTCTTAGCGAAAGCCCCATTAAAAGGGGTTGTCCCGCTTCCAAAAACCCTGTTTAATTCCCATGATGGCGCGCTTGATTTGCAATGTGGACGGGGAGGAGGAGGGGGAGACAGAGGGTGAGGGAAGAGGAAAGAGAGAGAGAGAGAAAGAGGGGGGGAGAGGAGGGGGGGGAGGGGGGGGAAGGGAAGAGAGAGAGTGGAGAGAGAGGAGAGAGAGGAGAGAAGAGAAAGGGGAGAAGAGAGAGAGAGAGAGAGAGAGAGAGAGAGAGAGGAAAAGAGAGAGAAGGGGAGAGAGAGAGAGGAGAAAGGGGGAGAGAAGGAAAAAGGGGATAGAGAGAGAGGGAGAAAAAAAGAGAGGACAGAGAGAGAGAAAAGAGAGAGAGAGGGGGAGGGAGAGGAGGGAGGGAAAAAGAGAAAGAGAAAGAGAGAGAGAGAGGAGAGAGAGGAGAGAGAGAAGA
>NC_051423.1:3404940-3409940 GCF_015228065.2 Penaeus monodon | reverse complement strand
AGAGAGGCAGGAGAGGCAGAGGGGGAGAGGGGGAGAGGGGGAGAGAGGGAGAGAGGCAGAGAGGAGGAGGGAGGAGGAGAGAGGGAGGAGAGGGAGAGAGGGAGAGGGGGAAGGGAGAGAGGAGAGAGGAAGAGAGGGAGAGAGGGAAGGGGAGAGAGGCAGGAGGGAGAGGAGAGGGAGAGAGGAGAGAGGGAAAGAGGGGGGAGAGAGGGAGAGAGGAGGGCGGGGGGAAGGGAGAGAGGAGAGAGGGAGAGAGGGAAAGAGGCAGAGAGGGAGAGAGGGAGAGAGGGAGAGAGGCAGAGAGGGAGAGAGGGCAGAGAGGGAGAGAGGCAGAGAGGCAGAGAGGGAGGAGAGGGAGAGGCAGAGAGGGAGAGAGGCAGAGAGGGAGGGGGGGAGAGAGGCAGGAGGCAGAGAGGGAGAGAGGCAGAGGGGGAGAGAGGGAGAGAGGAGAGAGGGAGAGAGGGGGGAAGAAGAGAGGAGGGAGGCAGGAGGGAGAGAGGGAGAGGGGGAGGGGGGAGGGGGCAGAGGGGGAGAAAGGCAGAGAGGGAGAGGGGAGAAAGGGAGAGAGGGAGAGGAGAGAGGCAGAGAGGGAGAGAGGCAGAGAGGGAGAGAGGGAGAGAGGCAAAGAGGGAGAGAGGGAGAGAGTTCAAAATTCAAATTCAAAAAGTTTATTCCATAATAATGGTTATTACAAAAATGGCAAGTAAAACAATATCACAAGATTTAAGAAATTTGTCGTAATTAAACTATAATTGGTAAATTTATGTAGGGAAAGAAAATATATCTTAATATAGATAATTCACAGGAGATCAAAAGAAATCACAAGTTTTTACCACTTATTTAACAAAAATCAATAAAATCTGACGTTACAAAAAAATCAAAAAACGTAGAGTTATTAAAATCAAAAAAATATGACGTTACATAAATCATAGCGTTTTTTAAACTAAAAAAAAATCAGTTTTACTAAAACAAAAAAACATAAGATTTACAAAAATCAATAAAATATGGCGACATGAAACAATAAAATCATAGCATTACATAAAATAAAGAATGAAATGTAAAACATTAGAATTAATTAAAATTACTGAGATTACTTATTTAGTAGGAAGACTTTGAGTTTCTTTTTAAAAGAAATTATGCTCTCACATCCTTCAATGATTGTGGTAAACTATCAACAGTAAGGCCTCTTACATGAAATGACTTTTTCCAATGTCCGTGAGGTTCGAGGAAATAATAGATTGTCGCTTTGCCTGGTTCCCAAACCATGGCCATCAATGACATTCGGAAGTGGAAACAGGCCAGTGAGGAGCTGTTGTCTTAATATTTTTTAAAAAACAAAAATACATAAAATGAAGGCACATTTCTGGTCAATTCTCAACATTGCAAGATCATTTAGAAGGACTAAATGGTCGTATTGAGGCCCCAAGACTACTTTATTGCAAAGTTTGTCTGTAGTTTTGGACTCTTTCAATCTGGTGTTTTACGGGCCACACCCCATATCGGGAGCAATAATTGATAATGCTCAGTGCAAGAGACTGGAACTATCAAAAGCTTGTGGGTTGTGTCGAATCTGTTCTCTGAATGGTTGATGTAGAGGAGAGGTCCTGTTACCCTCTTGCACATTAAGTCTATATGGACTATTCCAAAGCGCATATAACGGTCCATGTATATTCTAAATTCTTCACATTGTCACTGGGGATTATTCTTGTATTCCAAATAATATATGAGTGTCTGCAGGGATGTGGGAGATAATTTGTGGCTACAAGAAAAAGTGCACTGAGTTTTGTGTGGATTCATTTACTCTTGAGACATTTTTCCGAAAGGACCATTGCATTTCAATAAAAGTTATTCTGCTCTCGTTGATTAGATCTGAAGATCACAACTCTACCACTGAGAATCAGCGGGTGTATCTGCGTATGTACGAGAAGGCAATCTGTAGTAATTGGAAATCTCATAACAAATATTAGGAATAATAATGACCTAATATGGAACATTGAGGTACCCAAACTCAAACATGAAGGCCAGATGAGAATATATAGAGGGAGAGAGCAGAAGAGGGAGAGAGGGAGGAGAGGCAGAGAGGGAAGAGATCGAGAGAGAGAGGAGAGGCAGAGAGGAGAAGAGGCGAGAGGAGAGTAGAGGCAGAGAGGGACGATGAGGGAGAGAGGGGAGAGAGGCAGAGAGGAGAAGAGGCAGAGAGAGGCAAGAGAGGCCAGAGAGGGAGAGACGGCAGAGAGGGAAGAGGAGAGAGGGATGAGAGGGGAGAGAGGCAGGGAGGAGAGGAGGGAGAGAGGCAGAGAGGGAGAGAGGGAGAGATGGGAGAGTAGGCAGAGAGCGGAGAGAGGCAGAGAGTGAGAGAGGGAGAGGGGAGAGAGCAGAAAGGGGAGAGGCAGAGAGGGAGAGAGGCAGAGAGGGGGAGAGGCAGAGAGGGAGAGAGGCAGAGAGGGAGAGAGAGAGAGAGGGAGAGAGGGAGAGAGGGAGAGAGGGAGAGAGGCAGAGAGGGAAGGGAAGAGAAGGAAAAGGAGGGGAGAGGAAGGAGAGAGGAGTGAGAGGGAGAAAGAGGGGAAGAGAGAAGGAAGGAGGGAAGAGGAGAGGAAGGGGAGAAGGGGGAGTAAGGGAGATGAAGAAGAGGAAGACGAGGGAGATGAAGGAGTAGAGAAAAGGTGGAGGAAAGAGAACGGAGGAAGGGAAGAGGAAGAGAGAAGAGAGAGAGAGCGAAACAAAAACCCGTAAAAAAGATGACGAAGAGAAAGGAGGGAAAGAGGAGAGAGAAAGAGAAGGAAAGGAAGACGAAAGCAGAATAGGCACACGATAAAACAGAAGAGAGAGGAAAGAAGGGAAAAGCGAAAGTGAGGAATAGAGGGAGGGAGAAGAAGAAAGGGGCAGGGCGGAGGAGGAAGGAGGAAGGAGAGAGAGAGGAAGAGGAGAAGGAGGAAGAAAAGGAGGAAGAGAGAAGCAGAGGGAGGAGAGAGAAGAGGAAGAGAAGGAGGAGGAAGGAGAGGGAGGAACAGAAGCAGGGAAGAAGGAAGGCGGAGGGTGAGAATGAAGAGAAGGAGAGAGACATGGAAAGAGGGAGGAGGGAGAAGAAGAGAGAAGTGGAAAGAAGGGGAACTTGAGGAGAGCGAAGTAGGAGGAAGGAGGGAGGGAGGAAGGAGGGAGGAGGAGGGAGGGAGGAGGAGGGAGGAAGGAGGAGGGAGGGAGGAGGAGGGAGGAGGAGGAGGAGGAGGAGTAGTCTGGGAAAGTAGCCAGAGCCACTTTTTTGCCGCGTGTGGCGCAAACGCAGGTAGAATCGCTCTGGTTATATAACCTCCTCTTTCTAGGTCCCTTTCCTGAGACATTCACCAGAGTTCTAGTACAAGATACTATTATTATCATTATCAAAATCATTATTGTTTTTTATCGTTATCATCATCATCACCATCATCATCATCATCACCACCACCACCACCACCGCCATCATCATCACCATTATCACCACCACCATCATCATCACCATTATCACCACCACCATCATCATCACCATTATCATCATTAAAATTATTACAATTACTATCATTATTATTGCTATTATCCAGACGCACCCAGCGTGTTCGTTTCCCTCCATGGACGGACGAACAGGCAGCGCGAGGGCGGGGCAGCGCGCACCTCGGCGACCCGCCTTATACAGTGCGTGGTTTCAACACACGTATCGTCTTTCTTTGCTCAAATAACCATTAATAATAATAATAATGATGAAAAATAAGCGAATGAATAAGGAAATGCATAAAAGAATTAATGAATTGGTAGATATATAGATGAAGTAAATGAATGTGTAAATGAATAATAAATGAACAGATAACTAAATAAATAGATGGGAGATATATAGATGACTAGATACATAAATACATAGAAAACGTATAAATATACAAATCACAAATAAATAGATATATAAATGAATAATAAATAACAAATAAAACTATAAGAAAACAGAAAGTAATGAAGCCAAACCTGTCATCATTTCTCACGCATCTTCGGCCGACCTGTTGCGTTATGCAAATGATCAGCTGGCCGGACGCCCGACGCTGGGTCGCGTGGACGCCGTTGCTCTGTGTTCTCTGGATGATTTTTTTTTTACATAGATCTTGATAAATACATAAATAATTTGTTGTAATATTAGGTATCGATAATATTATTGTATCGTTCAATATTAATAATCTTTGGTATGATTCAGTATCAGTAAAATTTTGTATTGTTCAGTAACACTTTGTTGTATTATTTCAGTATAAGTAATGCAGCATGATTTATTTTTCAGCATAAGTATCCGTTTTAGTGTCCATTATCAATAATTCCTTGTTTTAAATCAAATTAATTCTATAATTCAGCCTAAACAATTTATTTTATAATTCAGTAATAATAAACTGCTTTTACTTAACATGAATGATCCGTTGCATCATTCAGTAACAATAACAGAGTATACTTTATCATTTGCATTATTTGTATCATTCCGAAATATATCTCTCGGCATCACCAATCTATTTCATCATTCAGCAATAATAAACTGTTATTACCTAATATCAATAATCAGTTGTTGCTTAACACCAATAACCCTTTATATCAATCAGCATCAAACATGGTGTTACTTCCTTGTTATTGAAGCACAGATAACGACAACACAGCTCAAGGATCCTCCTCCTCCTCCTCCTCCTCCTCCTCCAAACTCATCCTCCTTCCTTCTCCTCCTCCTCCTCCCTTCCTCCTCATCCCCTCCTCCCTCCCCCCCACCCCTCCTCCATCCTCCTCCTCCACTCCTCCTCCCTCCTCCGCCTCCTCCATCCTCCTCCTTCCACCCCCCCTACTCCTTCTACCTCCTCCTTCCTACTCCTACCTGCTCCTCCACCTCCCCCTCCTCCTGCTCCTCCTCCTCCTCCTTCCACCCCCTCCTCCTCCTCCTCCTCACCTCCTCGTCCTCCTCACCTCCTCATTTCCTCCTCCTCATGCATCGTCCTCCTTCTCTCCTCCTC
>NC_051423.1:3394940-3402440 GCF_015228065.2 Penaeus monodon | reverse complement strand
TGTCTAGCACAAACCGCTCTACATAGCGACCTCTTGTCTCGTTTTACACACACTCTCACTCGCCGCTGACCTCATTTCACGCTCCCCATATTAGGTCAGCGCCGAGATAATTTTGTTAAAAACTATTACGTCTCTGAGTTTTGGATGTGTTAAGCATACACTTATATGCATACATTCACTAAGATAATATGTACAGGTTTATGAAGCTCGAGGTTGTTCCATTTATAAGAACAAATGGGAAGGGAGTTTTTCAAATGAGGTTTCGAAAGATTGATTGTAAAGGAACGATCGAGGAGCACGCTATCAATCTCTTTGTTTTGTTTTACTTTGTAGCTGCAGTGCTGGGGGAGATTCCTTTCTCTTGGCCTGTCTGCCTCTCCCTCTCAATGGCTCTATATCCGTCTGTCTGCATTTACATGTAGGTATGTATTTATGTATGTACGTATGCATGTATATGTTTAGGTATGTAGATATATTCATATATACGGGTGTGTGGGAGTGTGTGTGTGTGTGTGTGTGTGTGTGTGTGTGTGTGTGTGTGTGTGTGTGAATGTCATCTTGTCAACTTGAGCCAAAATTATCTCTGTCGTAGCGGAGGCGAGGGGGGAGTACCTAAAGAAACCTTGGGTTTTATGCGAACATTATTTCCGCGTTCATACCTTTATACAAATACGTAAGAAGATTAAAATATATATACACGTGTGTGTCCGTATATGAGTGGATATGGATAAAGGTATATAGAAAGTTTGATTGATTGATAGAGAGATTGTGATAGATAGACAGATAGACAAATAGATTGATTCATAAATAGACATAGATTGATAGATAAATAGATAGACAGAGAAACAGATTGATAGATAGATAGACAGGCTGATAAAAAGACAGACAGATAGATTTATAGACACATAGATAGACAGAAGGAGTGAGAAAGAGGCATATTCTCTCAACACAAACGTTAAAACCCGACGAAGGCGCCTAACGGAACGACGGCCAAAGGGACCGAACCTCGACGTGCCAAAAAAAAAACAAAAGCAAAACAGAAAAAAAAGCAGAAGAAGGATCTGTCCCGAAGACGAGGCGAAGAGGACCCTCCCGGCCGCGACCTTGGCATTCGATCCTCCAAAAGTATAAGGAGAAGAACAGGTTGTCATCCTCGTCGGCCTGGGATCTTGTTTTTGTCCGTTTTTTTTTTTTTTTTTTTTCCTGGATGTCGTGTTTTTGCGAACGGACGCGTGTTTGGGATGCTTAGCTTACCTGTCTTCGGGGGGGGGAGGTCATCGGGTGAGGGGGAGGGAAGGAGGGAAGGAAAAGGGGGGAGGGAGGGAGGGGAGAGGGAGGGATGGTGAGGGGGAGTACGGATGGGGAGGGGGGGAGGAGAGATGGGGAGGGGGAGGGAGGGAGGGGGAGGGGAGGGATGGCGAGGGGGGAGGAGGGAAGGAAAGGGGGAGGGAGGGAGGGGGAGGGAGGGGGAAGGGGCTGTCCTGGGGTAGGAAGGAGGGGGGATAGGAGACGATCCTGTGAGAGGAGGAGGAGGGAGGGGGAGGGGGGAGGGAGGGAGGAAAGGGAGGGGCCCAAGGAGAGGGAGGGAAGGGAGGGCCCAAGGGGAAAGGCAGTCGGGGGCAGGGGGGGAGGGGGAAGGGATGAACCCAAGGGGAAGGGCAGTCCTCCGGGGGCAGGGGGGGGAGGGGGAGGTCCTAGAAGGCTTGCAGGACTTGCAGGTCTTCCGGGAGGAGCAAGAGGGAGCGGAAGTTGCAGCCGCCTTGAAAAGAGAGAAAAAAAGGAAAAAAAAAGTAAGGTGCTTCATTTTATGGAAAATATCTTTTCCCTTTTTCTTTTTCTTTTGTTTTTTTTTACTTCTCTCGTCTTCACCGCTATTTGCTCAGTTCTCAGTTAACTCTTTTCCAGTAGCTTTTAGTTCACTATACAGGTGCCAGTTTACTCTCTCTCTCTCTCTCTCTCTCTCTCTCTCTCTCTCTCTCTTTCTCTCTCTCTCTTTCTCTCTCTTACTCACTCTCTCTCACTCTCTCTTACTCACTCTCTCATACTTACTCTCTCTTACTCACTCCCTCATACTTACTCTCTCTTACTCACTCTCTCTTATTCACTCTCTCTTAATCATTCTCTTACTCACTCGCTCTTACTCACTCACTCACTCACTCACTCACTCTCTTTTACAGTAGCAAATGGAATAAACTATTTTGAATTTTATTTTGAACTCTCTCTATACTTTAAGCATAATTACCACTATCTACAGCTCACAATATTTATAAAAGGCCTTTTCTCTTCAAATTCCGAACTACATTTCCTCAGCACAATTAAACAAAATTCACCAAACGCTTTTTTTTTTTTTTTTATCATCTCCTAAAATGCAAATGAGAAACGCCACGTCCAAAAGGAGGAAAGGAGATCGCGTTTTGCTTCACTGCGTGTCTAACGAGAGGATTTTTAGAACACATTAGTTTGTTTGTCTGTGCGCTCTGCTAAAGGGGCACACTGACTCACAACCTTGTGTCTGGGGTGGGAGAGGGATTGTGGGGGAGGGGGAGTGTGTGGGAGGGAGGGGGAGTGTGTGGGAGGGAGGGGGAGTGTGTGTGGGGGGGAAGGTGTGTGTGTGTGTGTGTGTGTGTGTGTGTGTGTGTGTGTGTGTGTGTGTGTGTGCGTGCCTGTGTGTATGTGCGTCCATCTGCCTCTCTGTCTGCAGACACGTATATCTATCTATCAGTCTGTTTACACATCCGCCCGCCCGTGTGCGTAAATCTGTACGTATGCATTTACATACATTTCCATCCGTAAGCGTAATCAGTTGCAATTTACTCGCTCCATTTTCTGCAACATTCTGCAACAAGGAAAAGTAAAAGCGCGGACGGGAACGCAGCGGCAGGATGACCCTAATTCCACCGAGGCGCAAGACAGCAAGGTCGACAGTGACGTATCGTCCTCTGATAACATCGCCCTTATTGCATGGCCGAGTCCCATCCTCGTGGCGCCGCGTGAACAACGAGAGATAGGAGGGAAGATAAAAAAGGAGATAGATGAGGGAAGGAAAAAATGGGAGAGAAGGTAAGGGAGAGAGAGAGAGAGTAAGATAAGAAAACGGGAGAAACGATGAATGAAAAGATAACTGAAGGAATGGAAAAGAAAAGAGAGAGGAGAATGAAAAGAACAGAAGAGAAGAGAAGTAAAACGAAGATAAATACGAGTAAAGAAGAAATAAAAAGAGACGGAAATAGCAAAGGCGTGATAAAGGAATGAAAGGCCGAATTTAGAAGACGAAAAAAAAATGAGATACGACAAGGAAAGAAGATAAAGGGAGAATAATAAAAATGATAATAACAGAGACAAGCGGAGTAAATGAGAGAGACAGAAAAGGAGAGAAAGAAATTGAAGGAATAGAAGAGAAGTAACAAAGGAATGACAAAGAAAGGGGTTAAAGGCAGAGAAGATAAAGCCTGGAAAAGATGAAATTAAGTAATAAGGAAATAAAATAAAATCAAGGAATGAAAAAATGTAAATGAAATGAGAAAGAAAATAAGGAAACAGGAGAGAAAATAAATGCATAGGAAGTATGAGATAAGAGCGAGAATAAAAAAGAATGAGAGAGAAAAAGAGGAATTAGCGACAACAAAATAAAGAAAGAGAGGAAAATGTAACAAAAAGGTGAGACGGAATATGAATAAAAATGCGGAAAAAAATTAGAACCTGTTAGAGGCAGCGGGATTAAAATAGTTTTAAGATGGACTCGATAAGGTGTTATATGATGACTGAAAAGATGTCAACATAATCAAATCTGAAGGGAAAAAAACGGTAAATCAAGTCACCGTAAAGAAATGATTAAAAACACGACCTCCATTGTTCACGAGAGAACAATGGAGAAGCATAAATGAACAAAGAATGAAAAAAAGGAACATGGCAAGGAAAACCGGAGAAAAAGGACAAAGTCAAGTAGCAAAAAAAAAAAAAAAAAAAAAAAAAAATATTTTAAGAATGCGGAATTCCAGGCTGGAAAATTTGTCACGCGGTTTTGAAAATTGGCGCCAAAATGTCAGCGTTTTGAATGACCGCGCCAATTAACCGACCATATATATATTTTTTTTTTTTTTTTTTACGCATTATTTACTGTTTTACAAAGTGCTATATGCTATTACAATGAAAAGAAAATTAGACGCTTCTTTAAAAATATATAGAAACTAAAACAAAGACACGACCTTATCGTACCATGCAAAGAAAGCATATAAAAGAGAACAAAGAAATCCACTCTAGTTGAGACGCTTAGAAATAATAATAATTATAATAACAATGAAATTTAAGAATAAAAAAAATGAAAAAATAAATTTAAAAAAAAAAGTATTATGGACATGAAAGGTAACGAAAGTAAAAGAGTTTTTTTTGGACGGTCGTTCTTTTAGGGAAAAAAAAATTGTGATTTTATCTTTTTTGTTATTGTCTTTTGTTTGTTTGTTTGTTCGATTTTCGGTTTCGCGTCTTTTCTTTTCTTACTAATGAAGGATCTTAATTTCTTTTTCTTTCTTCCTTTCTTTCTTTTTTTTTCTTTTTGGTGAAAATATAGTTATATCAGAAACCACGGAGATGCCTCCTTTACTGTCAAATAATATACCACCATTAAAAGGATACATGCCATCAATTCGTACCAGATCAAGCCCATTATAAAAAGAATATATATAATGCGGTCATTCCAGCCCATAAAAGTTTTTAATCGCGTGAAGATCACTAAACGAACAGGTTTTTTCCGCGGGGAGGTCGGTGGGGGGAGGGGGGAGGGGGGCCTCACGGATTCATTGCGTTACGTGAGCTTTTATAAAATATAAATTTGGTGCGAATCTTGCACGTTTTTGCTGCTGTTGTTTTTGTTGTTATTGTTGTTGTTTTCGTCGTCGGTGTTATTGTTATTATTACCATAGTTATTATAGTATTGTTTCTTCATTCTACGACTCCGAGCGTAAACATTATAGGTGAGGATACGAGGCTATATATTTTGCACTGCACTGTACTTTTTTTTTTTTTTTTTTTTTGCTGCAGGTTCTTATCGCTAAACGGCGTTGTTTATTTCATTCACTATGACGGAAAGATAGGAAATAAACACCAAACAATTCAATAACAATCATCATACGAAAAAAAACAAGCAAAGATATTGAATATTGGCATCATAACAGGTAACACAATTAACTTAATATTAATGACAATATTGCACATCAGATAACGTCTTTCATATATTAGACCTGATATACATGTTCAATATTGCACTTACATCACTGACACTAGTTTTCTGTGTATTTTTATTATTGATTTTCAATTTGTATAATATTTATGAACGTAATGTGTAAATTAGCCTAATTTTTTCCCGTCGCTTTTCTCAGGAGTGATCGAAGTGGGATTGGAATGTTAATTCTTACCTTTCATTTGTTTGGAAAATTTATTATAAATTCTTAAAGAAAAAAATATGGAATACACTACGTTTCAGATTAATCGTGCTAGGTAACATTGCCTATGTTTCTTCCTCTTCTTCTTTTTCTTCTTCTTCTTCTTCTCTTTCTCCTTCTCCTTCTTCTTCTTCTTCTTCTCCTCCTTCTTCTTCTTCTTTCGTGATTTTTGAAGATGTTTACGCGATATAAGAAAAATATCACGGAATATAAAATCATCTTCGGTTTTTATTCATATCCTTTCGTGTGATTATTCCTCTGCTTCTGACACCGA
This sequence comes from Penaeus monodon, assembly GCF_015228065.2. Taxonomy (NCBI): domain Eukaryota; kingdom Metazoa; phylum Arthropoda; class Malacostraca; order Decapoda; family Penaeidae; genus Penaeus; species Penaeus monodon. Next base: position 3,396,728 of record NC_051423.1, on the reverse strand, counting down.
ATTAACATTATTTTCTTTACGGTCCACTATACCTAGACCATATAGCAATAATTTACACGTCCAAGCATTCATTCGATCAGAGAAACAATTTTCCTTTTTCCAGATATTTTAAGAATGCGGAATTCCAAGCTGGAAAATTTTCCAAAATGCCATTCAGTCCCTGCGTAGACAGGGTAAAGGAACAGACATTCACACCCTCGTGCCCTTCAGACCCTCGTGCCCTTCAGACCCTCGTGCCCTTCACACCCTCGTGCCCTTCACACCCTCGTGCCCTTCACACCCTCGTGCCCTTCACACCCTCGTGCCCTTCAGACCCTCGTGCCCTTCACACCCTCGTGCCCTTCACACCCTCGTGCCCTTCAGACCCTCGTGCCCTTCAGACCCCCGTGCCTCTAATCTCCAAGACCAAAGACTCACTAATGCTCCTTCCCTGCAGCTTTGCGTGAAGGGTTCCTCCGTTAACTGTCTTCGATGGAAAGGTGATTACAAGTACGTGAGACATATTCTGATGAACGAAAAAAAGTGGTTTACTTTGTTTCACCATGTTGAATTGTTATTGTAATTTTTTTAGAAATTCGTGATACATATTTGACCTAAAAGAACGAAAGAAATAGAAATAGAACACTAATTTAGACACATTTTTATTTTGAGGTATAAATAGCAAGGTAAGTACGACAAGTTGAAAAAAGACAGGCAGATAGAGGGAGATAGGAATAAGGATAAAAAACAGAAAATGAGGATCTCTGGCTCCTGGAAGCAGCGCTCCAACCCGCATCGCTGGACATGGTACAGCGATACAGGTACAGTGACCAAGGAGATCGACCACATTCTTGTTAGCACGCGATGGAGGATCCTCCAGAACTGCAGGGTTTACCGGAGTGCCGAGTTCTGTGGCACCGACCATAGGCTGGTTGTGGGTACCCTGCGGGTCCACTTCAAAACTCCCCGTCCCTTAAGTGGCCACCCTAAGGTGTTTCACCTGGACAGACTAAGGGAGGAGGAGTGTGCCCCGGGTCCACCATGGCAGTCTCTGACCAATTCACAGAACTCGACAACCTGACGGACCCAGTTGCTCTGTGGGAGCTCTTCAAGCGCGTAACACTCGAAGCAGCCCAGGAATCCATTGGCGTACGCCCGAGGGCAAGGCAGAATTCCATCTCCCTGGAGACATTAGAGGCACTGAAGTGTGTCGCATGGCTCGGCTGAATGGTAATCAAGTCTTGCGTCGCTCCATGGTGCGTAGGGTTCGGACACTGCTGAGAAGGGACAAGGAACAGTTCATCAGAAATCTTGCTGAGGAGGTCGAAGGCCGTTTCTTGGTAAACGACCTTCGCCCTGCCTACCAAGCCCTGAGAAAGCTGAACTCTAAGCCCTCCTCGCAGGTGACTGTACTCCAATCAGCGAATGGATGGATCATCTGAGATCATGTTGGGGGTTCGTGAACGTATATTGAGCAGTTCTACCAGGTAGACCCTCCAACAGTTAGCTTGGATGCAAGCGATGTCACAACACCTGTGCCGGACCCACCATCAGCGAGGAACCTCCTACCCTAACAGAGGTTAGGATGGCGATTTCCAAGCTGAAGAGTGGGAAAGCTGCAGGCATATGTGATATCCCTGCTGAACTGCTAAAGGCTGGGGGTGAACCTATGGCTCAGGGCCTGTATACCGTCCTGACTGCCATCTGGCAGTCTGGTACCATTCCCCCTGACCTGCTGAGGAGCGTGGTCATCCGTCTCTGGAAGGGGAGAGGGGATCGTTGGGATTGTAGCAACTACCGTGGCATTAC
>NC_051423.1:3382440-3384940 GCF_015228065.2 Penaeus monodon | reverse complement strand
CGAAGCCGGGAAATTAGGTCTTTATTGTTTTGTTCTTGTTAATTTTAAGAAGCTTCGCGGCGGGAAATTCCTTGAAGGATGGGGTAACGGGGTTTTCATCCGTTTCTTTTGTCCAGAGTGAATGTTTTTGTGTTTTTCTGTTTATTTATGGATACGATGGTTGGAATAAAGTTGATGATAATGATGATGAGGTTAATAATAATGGTGATGAGGAGGAGGAGGAGGAGGATGATAATAATGATGATGATAATGATGATAATGATAATGACTATAATGATGGTGATGATGATAAAAGAAGAAGAAAAAAAATGAAAAAGAGAGAGAGAGAGAGAGAGAGACAGACAGACAGACAGACAGACAGACAGACAGACAGACAGACAGACGGACAGACAGAAGAGAGCGATGACAGCAATAATTGCAATAATGATAATAATTCATTCAAATAGAACCTTGCAATAATATAATATTGCAATATTTTCTACAAGCCCTTTTGCAAGGGGGGAGGGGAGGGGAGTGGGAGGGGAGGCAGCGGTCGTGACTGGACATCTGTTACTTTACACTTAACACTTTATACTTTACACTTTACAGGTCAGGCAAGACAAGTCATAATCTGTGGGAGGGGGGGGGGAGATGGAGAGAGAGAGAGAGAGAGACGAGAGAGAGACGAAGAGAGAGGAGAGGGGGAAGAGAGAGAGAGAGAGAAGAGAGGGAGAGAGAGAGAGAGAGAGAGAGAGAGAGGGAAAGAGAGACGGAGAGAAAGAGAGAGGGAGAGATAGAGAGAGGAGAGAACAGAAGAAAGAGAGAGAGAGACAGAGAGAGAGAGAAGAGAGAGAGAGAGCGAGAGAGAAAGAGAGTGGGGGGAGGGGGGGAAGAGAAAGGGTAAGTGAAAGAGACGGAGAGAGAGGAGAGGAAAGAATGAAAAAGTGTTAGCAAGGGAAGACGTCAGTAATAACGATGACGATTATTATTATTATTATTATTATTATTATTATTGTTGACGATTATTACTGATTATAATAATAATAATAATAAAGGTGATTTTAATAATTTTGATAATCATAACTATATATCAATGATGACAGAAGCAAAAATAACAGTAACAATGATAATGATAATAATAATAATGATAATAATAATAATGATGATGATAATAATAATAATAATTATTATTATTATTATATATATTATCATTACATTATTATTATATTATTATTATATTATTATTATTATTATTATTATTATTATTATTATTATAATGATAATAATAATAATAATAATAATAATAATAATAATAATAATAACAATAACAATAATAATGATAATGACGATAATATTAATTATAATAATAATAATAATTGTAATAATAGTAATTAAAATAATGATAATGATAATGACATCATAATAATAACCATGATAATAATCATAACGATAATAATGACAATGATAATTATCACTATTATTATTATCATCATCCTTGTCATTATCATTATCATTATTATATTATCACTATTTTTATTATTAATATTATTATTATTATTAGTAATAGTAGTAGTAGTGTTATTATCATTATCATTTATTATCATGATTATCATGATAACGATAATGATAACAATAGCAATAGCAACTTCCAGTAATAATTCTATCCGGCATCATTTTCACCATCATAAATAGACTTTGAGCAAAATAAAGTTGATCTCCTTATACACATGCCCCCTGCAACCCCCCCCCCCCCCGGCAACCAAGAACAACGGCTGGACAGTCGGCGCAACATCCGGGACTCCGGGACATGACGTAATCGAAGTCACGTGACCCCGTTCTCCATAGCTTTTCATTCGGAAATTATGTCACAGGTGTATGGTTTTATATCTGTTTCCGTTTGTTGAAATATTGAATGCAACATCGAATCAAGATTTTTTTTATATATAGTGAGCGATAGTGCGTTGTTTAATTTTTTTATTTTGTCTATTTTGATTTTTTTTTCTTGCGTGGTCAAAAACTATATATATCTGGTTATTTCCGGTTATGTCTGTTCTATATATTTATACATTTGATAAGAACCATATAATCAAAAGCATTGATTTAATTTCGTGAACAGTAAGAGACAACGATAAGTATTTGTAACTGACATAGGCTTCGATTTACAATTTTGTTTTTATTGCGTTTTTTCATATACGATTTTTTTTAAGGAAGAGGTGTGAAAATAACAATATTTTTTTCTTGATATGATTTATTACTTCATTTCATCTTTTTTTTTTACAAAATAACATTATACAATCGACCTCCCTGAGTGCACAACCCCATTGTATTATATATTTGCGCCTGTATTTACAAACTGCTTTTCCTTTACGTATTCTATTACGCATAGCCTTATCATACGTCTCCGTCTCCCCTTGACATCATTTTCACGTACTAGCATTTCGGCCCCAAAGCTTAACCCAACCCACTGACCTCTGCTGACCTGCGCTGAATAAATTCAATCCAGTTTTTCCACCCGCCACAT
>NC_051423.1:3357440-3359940 GCF_015228065.2 Penaeus monodon | reverse complement strand
TTACAATTTGAAGGAAAAAAAATGGTTTGAGGACTTTTAGTTCATGTTGTTGTGTGTTTGTGGTACGAAGGATAAGTAAGGGATATTTAATTGATGGAACATACACAAAAAAAAAACAAAGCTAGATGATATAGGGGTCAGAAATAATCATACAAAGGAAGATGAAGTCAGAGCCAAGCTATGCAGAGATAATGATAAATAAATAGATGGTAAAATAAATAAATAAATAAATAAAATAAAAATAAAAGCAAAACCAAAGAGTGGAATGATCTTAGAAATGAAGCCGAAGACCAAGCCAAACGATACACAGACCAAGTGAGGCAGAAGCCAGAGCCAAAAGGATTACCTCATTCTTACCTTGGCGATAAAAGTCTAAATAAAAATCAAACAGAGGTAATAATTATGCGTTCTATAATCAAAGAAGACTAAATATGGCCGAGTTTTGATTCCCTTGGTTGTAGACGTTCGGAATTATGCACACAGATGGCGAATATGTGTGTATATACCCAGTCAATAATACGCACAGCTAATGCAATAATATCTCATGCAGATTATGTACATAGTAGATATATATGTATATGTATAACTTCCTAAAACGGTTCTCTATTAGTGCTGCGTCATGGATACGCGATCAGGTACGAGTTCTTCATTATAGTTTTATGCTCCGTCTGGTTTGGTTGCCACTGCTATGGTTTTATTGTTTATTATTGGACGCAGTTTGCGCTTTGTATACCGACAAAAATAATCGATTTTATTACGATTATTTGCTGTTCCTAATAATGCTATGGATATTTTTCAGTACGGGAATACAGCACCCATAATTACTTACCGTATGTTATTACTGTTTTTTTTCTACGATATCTTTTTTCTACGATATCTCCGTAGATCCATATACTATCACCGCGTTAAATTTAGCGTTACCATCATCATTTTCAAGCTATTATTTCCAATCAATTTCACTCTTGATATCTAATTCAGCTGCGTCTGTGACACCGCGGGGCACGACATACGCGAGAATTGGCAGTGACCTCACGGCTTGCCACAAAGCCTGGCATAAACGGCTGACCTTGCCCCGGGCTGTCAACGCCTCCGACAAACGACAACGAACGTATTATTGAAAGTACTTTCTGTTTTCGGATGCTGCCAGTTGCCCGCGACGGATTTTTCGCTTTTAAAGGCGCCCAAGGTTTACGCAGCGGTGAAAAGCGGGGAAAAAAGGTCATTAAAAATCATAAGTGCATTTTTTAGTGGAGTAGATTCGTAAAGGCCTCAGTCTGCACTTGGAACGAAGTAAACGAGTAAAGAAACGTGTGTTACTGTGTTTATTTACGTGAGTGTCCCCATGCATATAAGCAGACATGCCATATAAAGGCAGATCATAATTCTCTCTCTCTCGCTCTCTCTCTATCACCATTATATAATATATTATATATATATATATATATATAAAAAAAAACTTATATATATAATATTACATATATATGTATACTATATATATATATATATATAATTAACTATCTATATATATTATATGTATATATGGATATTATATAATATATATATCTATATATATATATATATATATAGAATATATTATATACTATATTATATAATATATATTTATATAGATATAATATATATCTATATATATAAAACGTGTGTGTGTGTGTGTGTGTGTGTGTGTGTTTCAATTTCTTACTGGAGTCTGTTTTCCTTTTCACATATTTATATATATATATATTATATATATATATATATTATAATATTATATATATTATATATATATATATAATTTATATATATATATACATAATATATATATATATATATTATATAATATATATATATATATATATAGAGATATATACCTATATATATAAACACATAAAAAAGATAACTATATATATATATATATATATATATATATATATATGTATATATATGCATATATGTATCTTCGTATATATGTATATATTCTATATATATGTTATATATAATATGTGTGTGGGTGTGCCCTGTGTGTGTGTGTGTGTGTGTGGTGTGTGTGTTGTGTGTGTGTGTGAAATATATTTATATGTATACTATATCTCAAATACTTAATATATGAATGATAAATATATATATATATATAGATATATATATATATAATATATATATATATATATTTATATTATATATAAAAAATATATATAATATAGATATTTATATAAATATATAATATTATATATATATATATACAGACACCAAACACACACATACACACACACACAATACACACACACATTACACCCACACACACCCACAACACACACACACACAGACACACCACACCACACACACAACATATAATATATATATCTATAATATATAATAATATATATATATATATAATATTATATATATATATATATACATTATTATATATATATCTATATATATATATACTATATATATATATATATATATAATCAATATGATATATGTATATGTTATGTAGATA
>NC_051423.1:3349940-3352440 GCF_015228065.2 Penaeus monodon | reverse complement strand
TGCTGGTCCTTTGTTCGACGAACAATGTTGACGTGACCCAGTTCAGAGGACTTCGCACATGCAATCTGGATACTCGATTAAGGACCCATATTTGACCTATATAGAACGGGGAGCGCAGCCTTAATGCGCTTCGTGGCCCGAGGAGGAAATCTAGGGTGTTCTGTTTGAAGGCAGAAGGGAAGGCGAGGAAGGAGGGCCAGGCGTCCCGAGGGCCAGGCGTCCCGAGGGCCAGGCGTCCCGAGGGCCAGGCGTCCCGAGGGCCAGGCGTCCCGAGGGCCAGGCGTCCCGAGGGCCAGGCGTCCCGAGGGCCAGGCGTCCCGAGGGCCAGGCGTCCCGAGGGCCAGGCGTCCCGAGGGCTGGCCTCGCTCGCCGTCGCAGGATGCCGGTGTGTGTGTGTTGGCGTGTCCAGAGCCTTCCCTTTAGTTAAGGATGGATAATGGCCAATTATGGATTTTGGCTTTAAGCTGGACAAACACACTCACATATATAGATAGATAGATACAGTGTGTGTGTGTTTATATATATATATTATATATATATATATATATATATATATATATATATATATATATATATATGTATATAATTGCTCTCTCTGAATTCACTTCCCGCTTCGATTTCTCTTTCGACCGGACGATCACCGTCCGTGAGAAACAGAAAAAAACTTCGAGCGCCGCTCTTCGCACGTGACGAACAAGGGACGAACAGAAGCGGCAGCAGCAAACCGCAGGCGCAGAGGAAGGCCACCCACGAAGACGCCCACAACCCCGGCCGCCGCAGCAGGGCCTCTCCGGGAGTAACCTCCAGCCGAAAAGCCATCGGCAGAGGTTCACCTGCAGCCACGCCCGCCCAGCCGCCCGCCCGCAGCCGCCGCCCACGAGGTCGCAGGCTCGCTGACCGCCCGCCGCCCGCCCGCCCACTCGCCCGCCCGCCCGCCCGTGCCCTCACTCGTAGTAATTACTTTGCTTTTTCCTCGATCCGGTTCTGGGGCGAATGAGGTCCTCCGGAGACCCATACCCCCCGCCCCCCGCCCCCGCCCCATTCTGTGCCCTGGATTACCCCCCAAAACAGACACCTTGCCACCCCCTTCATCCTCTTCCTCCCCCTCCTCCTCTTCCTCCTCCTCCTTCTTCTCCTTCCCTTTCTCTTTCGCTCATTCCTCCTCCTTCTCCTCCTCCTCCTCTTCGTCCTTCTCTTTCCTTCCTTCCCCCCTTCCCTCTCCCTTGCTCATCCCTTCCCCTCCCCCTCTCCCTCACCACACTCCCTCTACCTCCTACCCCATAACTCCTTCCCCTCTCCCTCTCCCCTCTCCGCTCCTCCTCTCCCTCTCCCCCCTCTCCCTCCCCCCTCCCCCCATCCCATGGAACCTGCCCTGATTTAAAGCCCAACAGACATACCTTTCGCGCGGCCAGAATTGGCGTCATAAACGAGCGTGTAAAATTAATTAAACATGTGATCTCGCCATTCTCCGACGTGACGGCCAAGGCTTCGTGGGACTGTGGATTAGCACGCACACACACGCACGCACACGCACGCACACATGCATACACACGCACTAAAAAATACACTAAGCACACACAAAAGCACACACGTACGCGCACACACACACACACTCACACAGAAAAATACACTAAATAAACACGCAAGCACACACGCACGTACGCAGCACACAGGCACACACACACACAAGCACATACACATACACACATACTAAACAAATACAGTAAACACACACACACAAGAAACAAACACGCAAACACTCTCTAATCATTACTGTACAGTAACTATGCTAACACATGGTCGGTCTTATCCGCACCTCCAGGCCAAAACAGGTTGTGCGAATTAATAGCAATTGACGTGGATTGCAGAGCGCTCATGATATCATTATCAATGAAGCAACAGTGGATTTTTTTTTTTTGTCGATACGTGTACTACTGTGATTATTTTAAGTGTACAGCGATATTTCCGATTAATATGTGCGATTATAAACTATAAGTGTAATTGTGGAATTTGTGTAAATATATGAAGGGAGTGCAGGGGCAAAGTACGAGTGTAAATATGAAAACAGAAATGTAAATATACGTCCCCCACACAGATATATTTGCCACTTTAAATCCGTTAGATTCTGGAATTACTAGTATAATTCTCAAGCAGAAAAAAAAAGTATTTTGTAGGATCTAACTATAATTCATTACAAAATCAATTAATGGGTTATTCACAAAATCATTTTAATCAATACCACAGTACATCACGAATTACTGAGCGGTAATAAGAATTCATTTTCATCATGGATTTTTACAAATGTCCATGGCATTTGACTTGTTGTTCTAAAGTGACAGGAAATCAAGACAGCGCGACCTCGCATTAATTAACGTGTTTTGACAAATTATATTTGCGGAAGGAGAGTGCACGAGGTGAATGCCGTATCTATCATAATCACATTGATACGGAGGCATGTGAATTTATAGATACAAAAAAAGATACATACATACATCATATG
>NC_051423.1:3340343-3342843 GCF_015228065.2 Penaeus monodon | reverse complement strand
AAAAAATGATGAACAGTTACAGAAAGGAATTTTGGAAAATTAAAAGAGTTCACTTATTTTGGTGCTTTTTTAAACTAATCATTGATGATTCACCGGGATAAAAGAAGAATTACCATTCCCAAAAGCCCCACAATGCTCCAAAAACATCTAAAGACCGAAGCATTACTTACGGACAAAGCTGGGGGTTTATTGCTCATTATTTTTAATTGCATCTTGTTCTGAGGGGTTGGGTGTTGAAGTAATAACAAGAAAAAGATCAATAGTTTTAAATGTGGTGTTACAGACGAGTATCTTTACTGGACAGAGAAAAGACAAATGGAAGTGCGAGAAAATAAATTGAAAAGCCCGACTTTTTGGCATCTTGAAAAAGGGGAAAATTAAAAGTTTATTGGTATTAATGAAAGAAAAAATATTGAGAAAAACTGCTGACAGGGATGGTGATAGGAAAAAAGGGGAAAAGGGCAAACCGAAGACAAGACTGAGCGACAATACAAGATTTTGCGGGCTGTCGATGGTAAAAGGGGAAAAAAAAAGCGTAGTCGATTTTTGTGGCGAAGGGGTGGGGAGGTCCACGGCTGCCAAGCAGAGCAACCGTTTTTTGATTGATATATATCAATCAAAAACGGATGCTCATGTTTGAGCAGCCCGGGGCCTCTCCACCATCCCTTTGCCACTAAAATGTCTTACGCTTTTCTTTTTCCCTTATACATCGACAGCCCGCAAATATCTTTGTATTGTCGCTCAGTTTTGTCTTCGGGGTTTTCCCCTTCCTCTTTTTTATACCTCCCCCTTTTACAAATTTTTTCTCAATCTTTTACTTCCAAATACCAAAAAACTTTTAAATTTCCTATTGTTATATATATATATATATATATATATATATATATATATATATATAATTCTTCCTTCAAGATCTGATGTTTGACTGACTAGGGAGAGGTACTGAAGGAGGTTCCCGTTGCTCTCTTCAGAAGCAGTGTCTATACTAGACGGGAGATCCTGCCTATTGACCATGATGTGGTTCTGCTCAGCATCGCGTAGTTCAACCATGTACTCATTCTGCTTGCTTGAAATCAGCATCCACGACCTGCTAGCCGTGGCTTCCCCGATCGAGGCACCTTTAGGCAATCGAGGTGAAGTTCCTTGCCCAGGGGAACAACGCGCCGGCCGGTGACTCTCGGTGACAGTCTTTGGGTCCGATGCTCTAACCACTCGGCCACCGGGGCCTTTCTCTCTCTCTCTCTCTCTCTCTCTCTCTCTCTCTATATAGATATAATATATATATGTTATCTATTATATTATATATATATATATATATATATATATGTGTGGTGTGGGTGTTGTGTGTGTGTGTATCTATATATATATATAATAATCTACTATATATATATATATATATATATATATTAGATATAAATATATATATATATCTAATTTTTTATCTATATATACATATATATCTATATAGAACCTATATACTATAATATATATAATATATTCTCTATATAGATTATATATATCTATATATATATATATATATATATCCATTTATTACACATTATCTTGCGTTTTTAATTTGCTTGCCTTGGTCGAATGTTATATTCCTGTGTCATAGATACATATATTTTTACTTCAGTGTGAGTCAGCGAGGTGGCTCTCGACTGACCCTGTGTTCTCCGCTGGCTATCTTATCGGCACCTGAATGTCAACACAGTGACCAGGGAATCGCATGTCCTGTTCGTGTACGTGTGTGTGTGTGTGTGTGTGTCTGTGTGTGTGTGTGTGTGTTTGTGTGTGTGTGTGTGTGTGTGTGTGTGTGTGTGTGTGTGTGGGTGTCTGTGTGTGTATGTGAGTACTCTGCGTTCATTTCTATCTCTCTGTATTGTTTTATCTCTCTCTCTCTCTCTCTCTCTCTCTCTCTCTCCTCTCTATCTATCTATCTATCTATCTCTATCTCTAATACAGTCTGATATAAAGAACTCCAAAGGGGTTCCAATCTCAACAAAGAAATCAGATACCTTAAATAAGTCTAAAGGGATTCAAACGAAATAATCTCATTAGCTCCCGAGCCGAGAGCCCGCCTTCAAACTCCTCTTATCTGCTAATCGAAGTGTACGGAAGAGATAACAAAACTCCTGATACCAAATTATAAAATGCGATTGATTTATAGCCTTTTTTTGATATGTAAAAAGCCACTCGGACAGTTTTATTGTGATACTCGAAAGCTTGAGAACACCATCTCTGTATCTATTCGTTCGCTTACATTTCTCCAGTTACTTATAACGCCTTATAAAGCTTCCCTTTTCCCTCTCAAAGTCATCGATTCCGACATGACTCACTAAGGTATGAGGACCGATGTATTCCGTGTTATCTCTCCCGTGTGACTGACAACCCGGAGGCCAGCCAGTCGGTGCATAGACACCACGCCAGTTACGGTCTCCTTGGAGGGGTCCTTGCTACTGTCCCGTGCTTGTTGGGATCTCAGGCGCGAATTCCTGCA
>NC_051423.1:3321693-3340243 GCF_015228065.2 Penaeus monodon | reverse complement strand
AATTTTTAAAAATATAAAATAATAATAAACATAATATTACATAATATATACATATATATAAAATATATAAATAAAATTTTAAATATTTTTATATATTTTTTTATTATAAAAACAAAAATACAAAACATAAATACAAATAAGTAAAAAAAATACAAAAATACAATTTTAAAATATATTTACCAAATATGGACACACCACACACACAACACACACACACACCCCACACACAACAAAACCCACACACACACACAACAAAATATTAATAAAAATATATTTTTAATATTATAATATAATATATTATATATTAAAAACATATAATTAATATGTATATAATATAAAATATATGTGTGTGTTGTGTGGGGTGTGTGTGTGTGGGGGTTTTGGTGTGGTGTGTGTGTGTGTGGTGTGTGTGTGGTGGTGTGGTGTGTGTGGTGGCGTGTGTTGTAATTATAATAATATATAATAATATATAAATTAATTATTAATAAATATATAAATAATAATTTTACATATAATAATTAAATTTTAAAAATATATATATATTTTAATATGATTATATATATATATATATATAATTATTATATATATATATAACATATATAATAATATTATAACATATACTATACATGTACATGTACAGAATGTAAGTACAGTACATGTAATACATTACATGTACATGTAATGTCCCGTACATTACATGACATGACATGACATGAATGTACATGTACATGACAATACATGTACATGTAATTACATACACAAACACACACCCCACACACATGATATATATATATTATATATATATATATATAAAATATTATAATATAGTGGTGTGTTGGGTGTGTTGTGTGTGTGTGTGTGTGTGTGTGTGTTGTGGTGTTGTGTGTGTGTGGTATGATTAAGATATGTGTATATTTTTAAGATACATATATAAATATAATAATAAAATTTAAAATAATATATATATATTATTTTTTAATATATATATAATTTAATAAATATAAACTTTAATACTTTTAATACATTTAATACATTTATATACTTTTATAAAATTTAATACATAATACATTTAAATTTATATAAATATACATTATAAATTATTTAATTATTTAATTATTTAAAATTATTTATATATATGTGTATGGTATGTATGTTATTATAAATTTATATATTTTATATATTAATATATATAAATAAATTTTTATATATATATATAAATATATATATAGAAATAATATACTATATATTTTATATAATATATATATAAATTATATAATAATAATATAATATAAATTTATAATATATATATATAATTATATATATATAATATAAATATAAAATTCTCAATATATTATAATAGATATATAGTATATTTTATGTATAATGTATATATATGTATATAATGTATATATTATATATGTATATATATGTATATAAGATATTATGTAAAATATGTATATCATCATAAAGGGGGGCTAACGCCGAGGGGGGCCCATGGCCGCATCCACCTTTCTTCCCCACCCACGGGGATCCCCGGGCGAGTCTCCAGGGGGCCCAACGGCCCATTTTAGTTCCTCGCGAAGGCTCGCGAGTGCCCAAGCCATGATCTCCTAGGAGTCCCACAGGTCTCCCCCCCCCGGGTTGTCTGCGAGAGAAAAACTATGGGCAGGGTCGTCCATGGGGAGGCGAGCTGGGGCCCCCATAGCCTGATTTTGGCGACCCCGGAATGCAAGAAAGGTCCCATGCCAGTCTCACGGTGCAACCGCCGGTTGGACACGTGGGCCCTCCCAAACTGAAACCCCATGACCCGGCGAAGGGACTGTTACAAAGGCATCAAGGGAGATCCAAGGCACTGGGTAGGCCAGGTTTTGTTCCATAGAGCAAAACTGGGGGGTATCAAGCCCTTTAAGACACGCCGCTGGTCCTTGCATAGGAACCGACATCCCAAAAGCTCTTTTTGATCGGTCAGGTCCTGTTTCCAGACCAATCCGTCTCGACTTTCCCGGTCTGACAACCCCGAGAATGGCTACGCTCCAAGGTTGTAAAAAATTTTTTTGACTTTAAGTCCTCGCCGCAAGCATGGATCGATTTTAACGGGTTTTCCCCCCAACAGGCCCCCAAAGCCGAATCTTGGTCGGTCCCGGAGGGCCCTAGGCCCAGGGGCTTCGCTCATGCTAAAGCACAAGAGCCACCACAAGTGACCCAAGGACCAGATAGGATGGCAACATCTCGGCAAATCAAGGTCCGAGACCTTAATATGCCTAGTGTTTTCCGCACTGACTTTGGCTAGTAGTCGCCCCTTATCCAGTCCATGAAGTGTTGAAAAGGGGGGGCAAGGAACAGCTTGCCCCACCCTGAAATTTAAAAGGGAAGAAGTTTACAAACCCCCCCACCTTTTCAGACTTTAGTACCCGTATAGAGGCTTGCTATCAGGCCAAAATCGTGTTTGGGAAATTCCCCCGAGCCCAGGATCTCCCATGCGATTCCCGAGCACCGGGCAAAAAAGCCTTCTTTAGGTCGATGAGGCTGCAAGCAACCCAACCCAAATCAACGGCGTTCCACAAAAACCGAAGCGTAGTATACGGGTTTAAAGTGGGCTGCCAGGAGTAAAACCGATGCTCCCGGGCTCTGGTGCCCAGTAGGGGTTGCGGATCCCTTTTAGAAAATGTGGGGGAAAACCCTTTCTGGTATGCTGAGCAGTGTAATGCCCGGTAGTTGTACGTCCACGTCCCCTTTTTCCCCCCCCGAGAGGGAGACCCCGCCCCCAGCAGGTCAGGGGGGAAAGGTACCCGACTGCCAAATGGGAGTCAGGATGTAGCAGGCCCCGGCCCTAGGGTTTACCCCAGCCTTTTGCAGTTTAGCGGGATAACTTTTGCCTGCAGCTTTCCCACCTCAGTTGGAAATCGCCAGCCTAACCTTGTTTGGGGAGGGGTTTCCCGCTGAGGGTGGGGCCGGGGACAGGGACTGAGAACGCTGCTGCAAGCTAAAATGTTGGGGGGTTTCCCCCTGGTTTCAACTGTTTAAAAAAACTGCCCAACGTTCCCGAAACCCCAAAAATGATCTGAGATGATCGTCCATCCGCTGATCGGACGCGCATCGTGAGGAGGGCTTAGGGTTTAGTTTTCTGAGGGGGTTTGGAGGCAGGGCGAAGGCATTTACCAAAAAAGGCTTCGACCTCCAGCAGATTCCCGAGCACGCCTTTTCCCCCCTTTGCAGTGTCCGAGCCCTACGCACCATGGGAAGAAGCAAGACTTGATTTCCCTTCAGCCCAGCCTTTCGACACGCTTCAGTGGCCTAAGTCTCCCGGGGGAGGGATTTTGCCTTTTCCGGGCGAGCCAATGGGCCCTGGCTGTTTTTGAGGTTACGGCTTTAAGGACCCCACAGAGCAATGGGTCCTTAGGGGGTTGGTTTTTGTGAGTCGGTCAGGACTGCCCGGGGGAACCCACGGGAAACTCCCCCTCCCTTTGTCTGTCCAAGTGAAAACCTGGGTGGCCATGGAGGGACGGGGAGTTTTTAAGGGACCCCCGCAGGGGGGCCCCAAGCGCCATGGCGGTGCCCCAGAATCAGCACTCCCCGGGAAACCCCCGCAGTTTTGGGGGACCTCCAGCGTGTGACAAGAAAGTGGTCGATTCCTTGGCCCCCTACCCCTTTTTTGTATAATATGTATTAAGTATATAGTATATATATTTAAAAATTTTGAAATATATGCTATAATGCATATAATGCATAATATGCTTATATGCAAAATATGCATATATATGCTATAAATTATATGTATATATATTATAATATATATAAATTTTAAAATATTTATATATAATATAATATATAATATATATATATATAATTTATTATAAAATATATGTTTTAATTGTATATATATGTATATATAATGTAAATAAGTATATAGTATTTTAAGAAATTATATGAAATATAAATATATACAATAAAAATAAAAAATAAAAAAATAAAAAATAAATAAATAAATTTATTATAATTATATAAATAATATAATTATAATATATATAAAATAATATATATATATATATATATTTTTAACACATATACATATAAGTTAATATGATATCTTTTATCTATCTATCACATTATCTATCATTATTTTCTATTTTTTATATTTACATAAATATTAAAAATAATTTTAGTATATTTTTTTATAAAGTACAAACAATATACATAAAATAAATAACATATATATGCACAAAATAGGAAATCTTCAGTCATAAGTAGTAGCATTTCCTTTGGGGGCTCTGTTTTTAAATTTCCTTTAACACAGGAACCAGAAGAGTTTATCCCAAGAATTGCTGGGGAAACCTGGCCTACCTTTTTACCCTTTTCCCTCGTTTTTTATGAAGAAACACTTTTTTTTGTTCCCTTCACTAGATAATATTACAAATACTAACCAAAACAAACAATGACAAAAATAATAATGAAAAAAATAAGAATAGTATAATAAGAATAAGAAAAGAATAGTAAAGAAAATAAATAAGACAATGATGCTGAAAAAAAACAAAAAAGAGGTTAACAACATAAAACATAAACAGAAATGAAACCTTCTATCCCCAAAAAAATTTCATGAATGAGGTAAACAGGTGAACTAAAGTAAGCCGAGCAAAAGACCTCGCTTTTATCAATTTAGAACAAAATTAAAAAAACACCCGGAGACAAAGCAAAACCAGCCAGTGGGGAATAATCTTTTGGCTGACTTACCACATGACTCCACCGGTTCAGCAGCTGTCATGCCTCCCACGCCCCACAGTAGACTGGGAGCGCCCTCCAACCTGCCAGCGCCCGGGTGAGCGCGCCCAGACATCACAGCTGCATCCTGCCCACATCCCCTTTCTATTTTTTTAGGCTAGTTTAGGTGTTCTTATATCGTTGAAACAATGAAAATAAATCATCAGGGGAAAAATAAAAAAATTTACTTTTAACCCTTTCATTGAAAAAAAACCTGTTTTAGAAATTTTAAAATAAAAGGGGAAAACAATTACCCGAATGTTTTTAAAAAACGAGTTTTAAAAGCACAGGGAGAGGGGTTCGTTTTTTTAAATTTTGCTGGTCAAGTGTGCAAAGAGTCTCCCCGCCCCAATTTCCCTTCAACAAAAGAAAAAAAAACAAAAAAAAAGCATTTTTTTCAGTTATTGTACAGGGAAAAAGAAAACAGCAATTAAAAACTGTCGTAAATATATTTAAGATGTTTTTCCTTTCAAATGTAGGATTTTTATGTCATAATAATAAACCCCACATCATTCACAGGGCAAACACCTTTTTTCAAAACATCTTTTACATACTCAAATTAAAAATATTTCAACCCCTTTTCCAAAAAACTTTTGGGTGGAAAGAATAATTCCCCACCCTTTAATTTTAACGGGTTTTTCCAATTCTTCAAAAAACTGAAGTATAAAATGGGGGGTTGTAAGGATTTTATTTTCAAAATTCAAAAAAAATCTTACAAAAGTAATTTCGTAACTGAAAATAGGAGACCATGCCTTCAGTCCTCTTAGCAGATTGTATTTAAATCTTTGTTCTAATTTTTTCATGGTTATACTGATACTTTTACAGAGTACATGTTCAGTCTGTAACTAGGTTTTTTTCAGACAAAAAGTAACCAGTGTGGTACATGAACCTAAGGGGGGACCCCCGGACTAGTCTCCCCTCCACAAACCCAATAAATTAAATTTCACCCTACTTGAATTTAAAAAAAGAGAAGGATAGAACACTACCTCCCCCGGTCGGGTGAAAAACTGGGCCGGCGCATACGAGGTGCACCCAACTAAAAAAACCAAAGGAAAAAGCTGCTGAAGGTAACGGCTGTGCATATTTGTTCTCCCTCACTGGAAGATAAGACCCATAAAAAAATCAGTTCAGTTTCCTTCATTACCAAAAAATATACAAAAAAAAAATAATATAGTAAAAAAAAGAAAAACCCTTTCCTCCATCTACAGTAAAAGGACCTTTCATAAAAAATTATGTTACGTCGGGTTTTCGGGGAAAAATTTGACTGCAACCAATATCCTAAAAAAATAAAAAAAATTTTAAAAAATAAAATGATGTAATAAGACATTATCAATAAAATAAAATATAAGAATAAAAAAAACCATTATAGGAATGTAATTTAAACCGAAAAAAAGAAAAGTAAAGAACGGAAAGAAAAAGAAACGAAAAATACGGTAATGAAAAAATATAAATAGAAATATAATATAGTAGCAGAATAATTTTAAAATAATACTTTATTTCATTTCATCTTATTATTAAAATTATCAAAAAATAATTAAACGTAAAAAATATTTATAATAATGTTATGGGAATTTTAAAAAAAAAATTTAAAATAACTTTTAAAATTATAAAAATAAATAAAAAAATTAAAAATAATAAAATTTAAAAAATAAAAAAAATAAAAAAATTTTAAAAAAATAAGAAGAAAAAGAAAAAGAAAAAAGAAGAAGGAGAAAAAAAGAAAAGAATAAAAAAAAAATGAAAATTCACGCCAGTCACCAAACGAACCGCATTATCCATAACAAAAATAAATCCAGGCTTTCATCTTACCCCCCTTTCCCCCCCCTTTTACCACGGTTTCATGCGGGGTACTGAAACAGAGAGGGGAAGGGGGAAAAGGCGCTGAAAAAGACAGGGGCCTGATGCGCCCCGTCATTTCCCCACGTGTGAAACGGGTGTGGAAAAAACCGGGATGGGGGTTGAAAAAAAAACGGTCATCCGATAGCGCTTTTTCCCTAGTTTGGAATTGGGCGCCATCTTGTTAATCCTAATTTTTCATTCCTTTCACTAAATTGCTGGCCAAACTTTAATCTAAAAAAGTGACAGCACAAGATTTTTTTTGACATTTTTTCAACCAGTGAATTTTTTTTCCATTCATAAACATCAAAGCGCGAACCCCCTACCTGCGATCGGGACACGCAAAAAGGCCCAAGCCCGATTCCACACCCAAAACCCAAAGGGATAATTCCTCCCCCAGCCAACCAAAGTTGAAGAGCGAACCTTCTTGTAAGACCCGACATTCCCATTCCATTCTGCTCTTTTCAACCCCGGGAAAAAAAAAATTTTATTTGAAATAGCTTTATATTATACTATCATTATAGCTCATTATCATATATCTCAGGATATCATTATTATCATTCTATCATACCCTCGATACCACTGAACATCCCACTAAATTATCAAAATTCTTATCAACACAGTTTTCCATTTTTTAAATTATCATATTCAACTTACATTTTAATCATTGTTTTTTACAGTAGCATCACTACAATTTCTGACAAAATTTTTAAAAAAAAAATATAATTTAAAAAAAAACATTCCCTACCTGTTCCAGCAAAGACCCCGGGTTTTAGATGGCCAAAGGGAATAACGGGTTGGTGGCCTCGAAGCTGCGTTGGCACCCTTGGGGCACATGATCGGAACCTTCACATGCTGTGCACTGTAACAATGCATAATTTTTGTTCATTTTTGAAAAAAACTTCATTTTTACTTTAAACTATTATTAAGCAGAGTTCTAGATATTCAATTTGTACACCAACCAAAAAAAAGAAATTGAATAAATATCCTTTTTCTATTTGAAACAATAGCCCTTTCAAAAGAAACACCAAAAAAAAAAGAAAATATAGGGGGAAAAAAATATTTGCAGCTCCTACCCGCCCTATATTCTGAAACCCCCGGGAAGAGGACTCTGGGGGACTACCCACACTGTGTAGACCATCCTCAGCCCCCCAATAACATGTGGGTACATTCCCTCAAGAAATCCCCGCAAACATGGAATATGGTGATTTTTAAGAAAAAAAATAAATAAAAAAAAAATAAAAAATATCATCATTTCAATAAGAAAACTCTTTTGTGGTTAGCCCCTTTAAACCGAGGGTTTTTACCTCTAAATTCTTTTTCACCTTAAAAAATATAAAAAAGAAAAGCTTACCACATAGTCAAGGTCTAGAACTCACTTAAAATGGAGACCATTTTTTGTAGGGTAGAGATTTTTAACCAAGAATAACGGGGGTCCTCCCCTTCGTCTGAGTCCAAACCTTTGTGCCGCCTTTTCCCCCAAAAGAAGCTAGCAAGCAACAGTTGCTACTCCTTCTAGCACGAACTGGTCCCCTTTCCCAAAAAGGGGAAAAAGCTGAGTAAACTTTCCTAAATTTTCAAAAATATTTCAAAAAAATGAAAATTTTAGCCCAATTTCCCTGACTTTCTAATCAAATCTTCCTGCTGGGGTTTAACGTAACATCCCCACTCGATGGGAAAAAAACACGGACAAAATCCGTCGTGAAAAACCCCTGAGATCTTTTTTCTTGGTCATGCAAAGCTGGCCCTTACATACACGTGGAAAGAAATAAGAAGGAGGGAAAATTATTTTTATTAAGGGAATCATCAAAAATTTAGAAATCATTTAAAAAAAAAAATCTTTAAAATTATGAAGTTTTATCATGAAAAACAGTGCCACATTTTTTTAAAGAAAAAAATGTCACTTTTTTCTTTTTTTTTTTTTTTTCAACTCAATCGGTTTTTTAAAGGTTCTCTTATGCATCAAAATACTGATTATGTAACAAATAAGGTAATCTTCCTTACCATCCTGCCTTCCAGCATGCCTAATAGGATTTGGAATAATGCCACTTGCTGTAAAGGCAGCTAGTGTAACAGAGCCATCATGATGCCCAGTGATCATGAGGTCACACACACCATGCAGAGGAGCCTCAAGTGCTGTTATGATGCTGCTACTTGTCCATGCTGCCACAGTGCTACCTGTAATGGAATATGGCCTTACAATGTACAAAGTGTAATACTACATCTTTCAATATAATTTCATAAAAAGATAAAATATTCATGCAGCAGTAGTATCTAGATCATCATTAGTATTCCTAGTCATTGCCCTCTACCAACCCACCAGTCAAACACTGGACAAAAGAAGTTCACACTTACTGTTCAATGGCCATATATTGAGAACATTCTCAGAAGATGCAGCGATGTGCCGTCCAGTTGGTAATGCCACCACATGTTCTATGGCAGGAGGGTTGACTGAATAGTTGCTGTCATTCTCATCCTGTTGGAACACTAATGTGTGTTCTTGGCAGGCATGAGAACGCTGACTCACCTTCCAAGTTCTTACTGAGCCATCGTGTCCACTGCCAAAGGAATCCTTCTATGAGATATTTTTATAATCTTGAATATGTGACAATATTATAGACATGGCAATAAATTAGATAGGGCTTTTGGCATATACATTTTTTTTCTTATTCTTCCCTTCAACCTCTTATTTACACTCAAAGCTGCAAGTACAGTACAAGACTTCAAAATCAACAAAACTAATGATCTCAAAGCTAACAATGAAAATAAAGAAAATTCACACGATTTAAATCCAAAACCCTAAATATTAACAAATCACTGATATCTAATCTTAAAAGAATTCAAAGAATATTAACCTGGTAACAAGCAAGTTCTTTCCTGGCATCCAGAGGGCCCTCGAAGCACATGCAGTATGCCCTTCTAGGTAAGAAGTTGGCACACGTGGCAGAGCTCCTGTGAAGTCAGCTGCACTACTGATGTTAGGCCCCGGAAAATCACTACAGTGCTCAGCCAACTGTGCACGACCTCCAATGCATTCAACCTAAAAAGAACACTGATGTAGTAAACATGTCCAGGGGTATAGAAAAGAAAAGAAAAAAGAAAAGAAAAGAAAAGAAAAGAAAAGAAAAGAAAACAAAGAGTGAGAGAGAGAGGAGAGAGAGAGAGAGAGAGAGAGAGAGAGAGAGAGAGAGAGAGAGAGAGAGAGAGAGAGAGAGAGATGTGTATGAAGCCAAAAAAGTTATCTAACAATGACTGACATGAAGTCACTTTTTATACAATGCCAATTTCAAAAATAAAAATTACAGACTTTACATACCACAACAGTTCACCTAAATATACAACTCTAAAACCATGAGCTTGTCCAGTAACTAACCAGCTGAGTTGCAGCCCATTGACGGTGTGAATGTGGAAGGCGCGTGGACAGGATGCAAGCGGCAAGGGCATTAGCGAGTTGAATTCCAGGGTCTCCCTGTCCCCCACTGGCTGTCACTGGAGATGTTACAGCTTCTCCTGAAGAGAGGATAAAATCATTTGATAAGAGGAACCATTCTCAACAAAGTAAGATATATGAAGTCGAACACATATTTTCTTATGTAATTAGTGTTAATAATATATTTCGAAATGAAGTATAAGGCAATAATGGCATCATTTATCTATTGGCTATATATATTAGAAAGAATTTTCCTTTATTGCAATCTCAAATACCCTGCAAATTTAACTGACCAATAAACTTGAGATCTTAAATTCCAAATACTAAACTTTAAAGGAAAAATTATACTAACCTACAAAAAATCCAAAACTGACCTGAAATATCATACCTTTACAGACAAACAAAACTAATAACCCAGATATATCTTACCTTTCCCTGCCAAATGGATAAGGGAGGAATTGGCAGCCAAGAGGGATACGAGAGCCTGCGTCACGGGAAAGCTCGTCTGGTGCATGGCGGAGGCATTCTGGCAGCCTCGCCTTTCCTCACAAAGCGTCACATCGACATCTTCTTCTCCTGATCCTCCAACAATGTCTCCACTGGACATGCCCATGGCTGCTACCATCAAGTGCTGGAAATCACACGACAATTACATTCTGCTATACTATCTAAAAGATGAATTGCAAACATTTTATATCTGATCATCAGACATTTTAATTATTTTGTATCTATGTACATCTTTAAGAGAAAATATAGATCTGTGTTCCTGAAATTTTTCCAATTACCTTCATATTTAGTCACAGATATAAAAGATATTTGACTACCTGTTGAACTGGGCATATAAGATTTATATAGCACTTGCTAGGATAAAACCAATAATACTTGACCTAAGCATTAAAACCACAAAGCCTTGAACAGCACCTGTGTACACAAATGTAGAAGCAGTTTGGCTGCATCTGTGTCGTTCTGGGCAAGAGCACCAATAGCATCACTCAAGTGTGCGAGGCTTGTGGTGATGTCTGTTGGCTGTAGCACTGCACCAGTCGTCCGGGCAGAGCCATCAAGTGGTACACGTCCTTCAAGAAAAAAACAAACAAACTCCACTAATAATAATTAGATCACCATTATGACCGCAAGCCATGCAAACTGGGAAGACCTAATTGTGTGTGTGTGTGAAATATAGTGTTTATATATATATATATATAGTATATATATATATATTATTATATATATATATATTAATATATATATATATATATATATATATATATATATGTATATAATAATATATGTATTATTTATATATATTATATATACATATGTATAGATAGATAGATAAATAGATAAATAGATAAATAGATAGATAGATAAATAGATATGCATAAAACATGAAAACAAAACATCCCTTAACATGCTGCTCCTACCTTGAGCAACCAGCCACATCAATCGGACAAGGAGGCGAACATCGCAGAGCCCCAGGGCATTCAGCCCAGCCCACAGATCACAAGACCCTCCACTCAGGGCAAGGAGAGACAGAGCTCGCATCACAACGGCACGAGCTATGGTGACCCTGAGGGCGTGTGTGGTGCGCCGGAGAGCGGAGATTCTTGCAATCGGGGAGGTGAGAGCAGCAGCCTGTTCTCCCAGGCTTCGATCAGGTACAGCAGTTATGTTGCTATCACGCGGTCGAGCTCCGGAAGCTGTTTAGATAAAGCAGTTTATTTTGTTAAGATCTGAAAGGTGGCTAAAGAAACGAGATATTTGTATGAATGCATTACAAAGATACCTAGCAGCGAAAGGCAGGTGATTGAGGGTGACGGAGAGGAGGAGGAGGAGGAGGAGGAGGAGGAGGAGGAGGAGGAGGAGGAGGAGGAGGAGAAAGAGGAGGAGAGGAGGAGGAGGATGAGGAGGAGGAGGAGGAGGAGGATGGAGGAGGAGGAGGAGGAGGAGGAGGAGGAGGAGGAGGAGAAAAGAGGAGGAGGAGGAGGAGGAGGAGGAAAGGAGAAAGAGGAGGAGGAAGAAAGGGGAGGGAGGAAGGGGCAGGGGGTGGGGGGAGAGGGAGAGGGAGAGGGAGAGGGAGAGGGAGAGGGAGAGGGAGAGGGAGAGGGAGAGGGAAAGGTAAGGGAAATGAAAGGGGAGACAGAAAGGGAAAGGGGAAGAGGAAAAAGAAGATAATAACAAGGTGAAATAATCAGGCTTTCACAAAAATGTAGAGTCCCGACATACTGTTCGTGGCTTCAGAGGATTCGCCAATGTTTGAGACAAGCGTGGTCGACCCAAGGGGGTCCGGGCGAGGGAAAGGCATGGGGTCCGGTATGGGCCTTCTGTCTGTGAGCCCGAGACGCGAAGCTATCACACTGTAATTGGTCATCTTCAGGTCAATCTCATTCATGCTCAGACCGTCATCTGGAACCAAGAGATTTTGCCTTGTTATAACTATATTCAATTATAATCTAAGATTACTTCTCTGACAATATAGACATGGGTAAATGTAGCCATTGCTGCAGTTTTTTGTCATCTATGCAAAATTAATAATAACAATAATTATATAATAATCTTGGTAAGACCTGCTGAAACTCTAACACATAAATTGTGCACACGCAGACACGCATATGCACACACACAGGCACATGCACACGCACACGCACACACACATGCATGCACACGCACACACACACACACACACAAGAGACTTTACCTTCCATGGTGGCAAGAGGAGCTGGAGCCAAGTCAGGGGCTAGGACTGTAGTCAAGTCCCGCAGCCGATCTTGCCCCTCGCCTGAGCCCCCAGAACCCCCAATGCTACTGCTGCCCCCTGCATGCTGCTCCTGACACACCTCGCATAAGATGTACGTCCCACCTGGAGAAATCCAAGAAGTGTTATAAGATGTACGTCCCACCTGGAGAAATCCAAGAAGTGTTAGAGATTAAAATCAATACAAGCAATATTGTTAATCTAAACCTTCTTCAAAGTACCTATTATTAGTAGCTCTGAATGATTCAGTACAACGCATTTTATGCAAACCTTTTAATACACTGACAAATTGACTGTAAAGCATTCATAATGCAAAAGTGAAATATAGTAAATCAAAAGTTGCCACTACTTCTGTCGCCAAAAGTACGGGTTAGGCCTCTCTAAACCTATAACCTAGATGCATTTTGCAGACCAGAAATTCAAGACCATAGAAATGGGGTGCCAAAATATCTTCCATGTCTTTATAATAACTTCATTGTTATCACAGTCTTACTGTAGACAATAAAAGCAAATGTGATACAGCAGTGCAACCAGCCAGAAATGACCATCATGCAGCCAAAAATTCTGCTGTACTTCACTGACTGACACAGGAGGTGGCCAAAGATAATGTTGGATATGAGAAGCTACTGAACCAAAGACTTTTAGATCAGGGAGGCCCAATTTTCCATAATTTGATTAGCAGTTACTGCAATAACCTAAATTAGAAGCATCTAATTGATGAAAGTGAAGCACAGGTAGAGGCAAATCATACTTGGCAGAAAAATAAAATAAAATCCACTTACCAATAAGCGTACCGCAAACGCCAGCCATCCAGGGCCGGGCACAACCAGGGTGGGCAACTCGCATGTGTTGACGGAGGTTGCTTGTGGCATGGTGACAAACTTCACAGATGCTGAGAGTCCTGTCCCCATCATTATTTGTTGCTACCTTCAAGATCAATAATATGCATAATAATAATAATGATTCATCTGCAATGCTGGCAAATCTTCATGTACATAGATAGATAGGTTGCTCCACCCACATCTTGTGAAGCTTTTTCCTTAAAACATTATTCATATTCTCACAAGCTACCTATCAGAACTAAGTGAACAACTCGATCATGTATCATTTTTGATGTTTTTGTTGCATGCATACTGCAACTTTCCTCAAAGAATTCTTTAAAAATAGCTGATGTCCAAACCAAATAATTCAGTCTAAATACCCACTACAAATAAACTTCCAGATTGGTTTTTGGTACTTCTTTTTTATTGTATCATAATCCCAAATGCATCATTACTCAATGAATCTAAGATCTTGCCTCCATCAAAGCCCTCCATTCTCGATCCCTGGATGCAGATAAGGCAGAAGATCCCTGCATAGAGTCTGGCCCAACAGAGCCGCACAACCACTGGTCAAAATCATTGGGCAAAGTTCAATGGAGTCGTCTGACCCTCTCAGTTGGTCTTCGAACCCCACTCCTCCATATCGGAAGCGTGTTGGCTCGCTGCGCCCATGCTGCATTTGTCTGAGCTCTCAGTGTCCCTGGTGTCTAATCCACGTCCTTCAAAGAAAAGTTTCTTTTAGCAAATTGTATATGCATTGGGGGTTTTTTAATACATATATAAAATTTGTAGTGAGCTCTTTTTCTGATGAAAAATTATCCATTTCAGCTTATAATAACAGCAAAAACAAATAAACTCTGGAGAATGGCTGGATATAAATGATGTGATTATAGATGTTCATTTTGTGAATTACTTAGCAGTTCTCAGTGTATTTTAGTGTGTGCATGTATGTATGGATAAATAAGTCTGGCAGCCACTGCCAAAGCCATCTGTTGCATGGCCTTATTTGTGAGATGCACTGTTATTCTGGTTTACAGTGTGGGCTGAAAGAAGCATAAGCTTTGACATTTCTTTCCATTTTCACTCACAGTTTTTAAATGCAATTGTGGTGCTATCATAATACTGTCATGGCTACGAGAAAAGCAGTCTCTTGCAATTCAAGACATGTAAAATATGTACCTGTGTGAATGAACAGGCTGTCCAAGGTGTATTTCATATATACAGGAGAATGCTGGCTTGGAATTTCAATTAAGCTTTTCAACACCATTGCCAAATTTACTCCACAGTTAACATGTTAAAAAAAAGATGATGAATTTCAGGACTGTTTGCCTACAATGAAAATTGGCTGTAAACAAGACAAGAATAAGAGAGGTTTCACATACAACATCTAATGCCTTTAAATGCTAAAACATTTACACAAGTGATTAACCCAATGCCCCTGGGTACATGTGATATTCACTGTAGTTCTGTTTTGTGAAATGTCTTTCCACACAGATGGTACCTAGGAGTCAACTGGCAGGCTATGTCACCTCCCCTGATTTCCATTTTCCTGGTTTTTTGGGGAAAAGTTGTTTTCATTGTTGCTTGTTTGTTTGTTTTCTAATGCTATTAAAATTGATGCTGTTATTATCATTATATTACTATAATGCCACTAACAATAATAAAAGAAGTATAAAATAAATCAAAATATTTCAGAAAATCAAGGAAATATATAAAGAGGTCAGATAGGTAGGGCTATTTAATTGACGCCTTGGTGACTCCACACTGTGGAGCCATCTATGTGTAAAAATGGGCATGGCATATTCATATATATAATCCCTGTCAGCAATGGGTTAAAAAATAAAATTTTCCAGATAAGACTGCTTTCAACTTTTCCCTAAGAACAAATGTTGGTCAAGAGCCTTACCTGATGGTCTTGAAGGAACCACGGA
This sequence comes from Penaeus monodon, assembly GCF_015228065.2. Lineage (NCBI taxonomy): Eukaryota > Metazoa > Arthropoda > Malacostraca > Decapoda > Penaeidae > Penaeus > Penaeus monodon. The sequence goes on along the minus strand of NC_051423.1, from coordinate 3,324,715 downwards.
CGAACGGAGATCAACGCACCCTCCTCTTCGGAGAATCATCCTCCTTCCACTGAGATCCTGTATATCCCCTTCTTTCAATTAACTGGGAAAGAAATTGTATGGAAATATACTAACTAAAATGCAAATAAGACTTGAACATAAAAGAATACTCTAGAACACTCATATTCTACCTTAAGCATAAACATCTTGTATTCACATGCAAGAATTCAGTGCCATTTTCTTTCAGAATAACTTACAAAAAGTAAACCCTCCATTTACAAAAGCTTTCAGTACAATCTATACAAAGCCACACTCTACCTGTGCAGCTGCAGCAGCAACAGAAGAAGACGGGGTTGTCATCATGAGAACGCCTCCTCTCACTGGTCTCACTGGCGTCAATGCAAGGGTGTTCCAGCATCCATGTCACTAGCTGGTTGATTTGAGCTGCTGATGGTTCACCCTTATGGCCTGAAAATTTGATACATGGTTCAATTAGTTTCTAGTATTCCAATTCAAATATCAAATTTCAGGTCAGAGGTGCAAGGCTCAAGCTTAACAAGCATTTTGACAATCCTCACCTTGGGCAGCAATAGCTTTCTGAATGTGTTTGAGCGAGAATCCCATCTCCAGCAACGGAGTGGCGATTGGGGGAGGCAAGGGAGGGAGGGGGGTCAGAGGGGGGGTGAGGGAGAGTGACTCCTTGCCATGGGGGGGAAGTGGAGCACTCTGGGGGTCAGGGGGCCCACAGAACGACCCCTTGAAGGACTGTGGGTTGTGCGAGACGACTGGGAGGCAGAGTGTATAGAGTGCACTTCCCCTCCAGGATGACTAGCTGGAGCACATGGTACTGTTTAGGCAGACCTAGGGAAGGAATTGGTCGTTTGGGGGCTCTCACATCTGTTCCTGTCGTAGGAAGTTCAGTGAGATACTCTGTGGCCGTTCTGTCGCCTCCACAATCTAGAAGAAATTGAAATATTTCAAACATGTACAGAGAGCACACCAATGAATTCTCAGATGAATGATCATAACAAGACATCACTTTACAGGGGAAATTCCATATTCATAGAGAAGCTTATCACCTGATCTGTAGCTCTTTCTTCATTTGCTGTCAGAGCCATGATGCGAGAATGGGTGTCTGCAACACTCAGGCTGTCTTCTGCCCAGGCTCTCATGCACATGCTATGAAGAACCAGGTGCGATCGCTCCACTTCAGCCACACTCACTTGCCTAGAAATTTATTCAGTTCATATAAATCATGTCTGCAAAAACTTCTTTTGACACCAACATTTAAAATATTAGGGACTTATATTGCAATGCAAATGATATACATAAAGGAGCTCTATTTTATCACTCAAATGGATTTATCCACATCCTTCTGCATTTGCATAATTCATTGGAGAACCACTTTTGACACAATTATTTCCAATAATTCATTGGGAAATACATTTTTTGGATGTAGGTATTAAGAACTGCCCTAAAACAGAAAACACAGTGGAATGTGAGACCCAGATCTAGTGACTGAATACAGTCCTCTGCATATAAAGGCTTAAGATCATAGTGGCAGTGATACCTTAATCTACAGCCCATCATCCTTCTGTGCAGATACAAATTAGTAGAATATACAACAAATAACCCCTAATCACAGTGAACTTCATTACATACACAATACAATATAAATTTCCATAAAAACAGTATGAGTAAATATTTTAAAAAAAAGAGAGAGATGTTATATATAAATAAAGAGAGGAAAAAAAGGAAAAAAAACATACACCTTTGTCATTTCCAGCATACATACCTCTTAAGTGGCTGAGCTAATGTACAAGCAGAAACCAGATGTCTGACAAGAACTCTTATTGCTGTGCGGATTTCATCTTCTTCGTGTAAAAGGGACACAGAACTACCCTTTTCACCTCCATCCTGTTTAAAAGCACCATGATTTAGATTTAATTATGGTTAACTGTCTCATAGGTTTTTAAATTTCTAACTTTCCTCCTAGATGAAATAACAATATATGAAATCAGTTAAACCAAACAAGATAATGATTCCTTTACTTATCGTTCACTGCGCATCATACACAAAAAACATGTGGTATTAAAAGGAAAATAGCCACAAGAAGAAATTAAATAGTGCCTATTTTCCTTTTCATATTTATGTACATGTTACTGTGTTTGTGTTCACGTGCTATTAAATATAGAAGCAAACAGAAAGTTTTGTAAATGTTGTATGAATTAAAAAAAACAGATATTCCTTTCACTTAAGCATACAAACCTTTTCCTGGGCAGCCTTGGGAACCAGCAACATCTCTGCATAGCGTGTGCAGTTCATGATAGCACAAATGGCACGCAAACTGGCACTCTGGAGGAATGCCAAGCGCAGTGCCATGCCTTCCTCTACTGCTAACTCTCCTGTCTGAAGAGACAAGAATATGTACATGAGATATTCTCTTGCTAGCAGGAACCCTGTCCCTTTTGCCATATAGAAAAGGTTACACATATTCAATCAAAATCATCTCATCATCATCCCATGTCCACAAAGCCAAGATGACAGACAACTTCACCAAGGTGTACTAAATCGCAGGTATTTACATTAGTTACCTGAGGAGAATCTTTTTGTGTTGGCACTACTGGCTCCTGCTGCTCCGGGACTTCCACAGATCTCCCAGTCACCTCATCCATAATGTTCGTTACAAGCTGGTCTGTCAACAGCTCCATTGTCAAGCCATCACCACTTCCCCTGTAATGAAACTCAAACAATATCTAGCACTAACAAATTCAATGTAACAATTATAGGGAAAAAAAACATGAATGAGAATTAATAAGCTTAGCACAGCAGATGTAATTGGTGCATTTCAGTGTACCAGAATTACATTTGATGAGGACATGTGGGTGAAATTCTTCAATCACACACCATGTTTTTAGTCTCAATCACACCTCTTAATATGACTGTTCAAATCATGTAAGCTCATATCATTATGATCTTTAAACAAACACAGAAGATATAAAGACCAAAAGAATATAAAACTCATGTAGCTCATATCAATGGG
>NC_051423.1:3303671-3321593 GCF_015228065.2 Penaeus monodon | reverse complement strand
ACCCAAACCCCCCCCCCAAAAAAAACCCCCCCCCCAAAAAAAAAAAAACAAAAAAACCACCACCACACACACAACCCCACACCCCCCCCCACACACCCCAAACCCCCCCCACACACACCCCCCACACACAAAAAAAAAAAAAAAAAATATTTTTTTAAAATTTTATATTTTTTTTAAATTTTTTATTTAAATTTTTAATTTATATTATTATTTATTTATTATCTATTATATTCTTTCTTCTTTATTATTATGTATTTTTTGTTATATGTTTTTTTTCTTTTTTCTTTAGTATTATTTTCAAATTTATTTTGTTTATTATTTTTATTTTTTTTAAGTTATTTATTTTTAAATTTATTTTTATTAAATTTTTATATTATTTTCTTTTCATTTCTTTTTGTATCTTTATTAATTAATTTTTTTTTTATTTTAATTTTTTTATTCTTATTTATTTATTTATTTATATTTATTTTTTATATTATATTATTGTTATCTTTTTTTTTCTCTATTTTATTTCTATCTCTATCTCTTCTATTTTTTCTTTCTATATCCCCCTTTCTTTATATTATTATTCTTTATCTATATTATTCTTTTATCTATATATATTCTATAAAATTCTTAAAAAATAAAATATCTTTTATATTATTATATATTATATCTTATATATTATTCTTTATTTTTATTTATATTTTATTATATTCTTTTTTTTTTCCATTTCCTTTTAAACATCATTTATTTTGATAAAAATTTTAAATCACCAATATTTTTAACATGCTGCTGGGGTGCCCCCTCTGCCTACCCACGGGTTTAGTTTGACATGCCATCTCCAGCAGCTCGGGGTTAAAGGTCCTGGTTTTAACGTATTTATTTTTTCCTTGTTGTCCTTTCCAGTGGGTACATAAGTTCTGGTAGCCCTTTTGGGGATGCTTCCCTTTCATTGTGTGCCTAAGTTTCAACAGTAGTGGAGAGATATGAAAAGCAAATGTCCTAACTATTGAAACTATTGTTTGAATGCATTTTCATTATTGGAGTCTGCTGTTTAAGAGGGTATCACATGAATTCATAATTGAAGTGGCTGCTGATTGGTTCTTACACTGCATTTGTTGTGTAAAAACAGTGTGGATGAGAATGAATGACTTCACAAAATAAGAGATGTAATAGATGATTTTGAGTGTCATATTTTCTTAAAGTTCTGATTTTACATCTTCATCAAAATGTGTAATTCTAATGAAGACTTACCATCAAGATATATATATCTTTGGTTTTGTTAATGTATCCATTCTCATTCTTAGCTTTTCTATGTTTGTCACAATGAACAAATAATCTTTTCCTGTTCGAAAAATACTGTTATCATTTTATTTATAGAGCATGACTTTTCAGTAGGTTACTTGTGCTGAGAAGACTGATCTTTTGAAAGTTAGAAAACTTAAAGCAGAGGAAGCTCATTTGCCAACCAAGACAGCAAGAGCAGAAATGTTAAGCTGTTCCTGTTCAAAGGAAGAAAGGTGTCATACTGTTTTTCTTTCTTTCTTCTTGTTTTCAGTGGGGATTTTATAAGGTGCGTACAGATTTTGTCACCAAAGCTGTACAGCAGTCTTTATTGTAGTGAATATGTACAGTCTAGGACAAAAGTAAAGCCATGAATGAAGCTTAGAAAACCCTAACCAACAGGGGTCAGATTATGTGACGCTGAGGCAATTTGAGAAAAGCCTTACAAGAATTTGTCTGTGACTGTACTTTGGGTGCTAGAGCACATTCTTGATTGTATCTCTGCTTTATAGATTGTTTTTGCTGATATTTGGGTACACCAAATGAAGTAACCTTTTAGATTTTGAATGAAACTTGGTTGTGAAATGTATTTACCTCATCTCTTTTCAGAAACTTTCAGCCCTTTCACATGATGATTATGAATGAACCTGATAAATGTTACTTATGGAGTCATTTTTAGTGTTCATTTTCACACAAAATTGAAATTGAATAAGCATTATGTTGTTTTATATAATGAATTGGCCATGTGTCTATCTCACTAGCTCTCACTAGCTCTCTCTCTTTATACATATTGACTACTTAATAAATTGATTGATTGACTGATAAATTGATTGATATAGCACTATAACTTGTGATTGGTAATGAGCAGCAGTATTTGTCAGAGGCAGAAGATAAACCTCTCAGCTTGGAGACAAACATCAGCAGTATGGGAAGGCAGGGACCTTAGCTTCGCATCCAGAATTCCTCCTTTCACTCCTTCCTCCCAACCACCCACTGCTTGTCTGTAACTACTGTTGGCAGCTCTTTCCTGTTTTCCTTTCTCGGTTAACACACCTGTATGTCCTTAGTTTCCCTCTATGACATTTTTAAAATATTTATTGACGTTACTTTTATTAGTAGTGTGTAAAGAGTCGACTAGCTTTTTAAGTTAACAGATTAGATTTGTTGATTTATTACTTTTTTCCACTAATGAGGGTTTTGTAATTGTTAACACCATATCTACTCTACTGCTTGCTAGAGTAAAGATGTTAAGCTTTTTATCACTGATGAGTTTATTGAGCATGATAATGATTTCTCTCCTTTTTTTCCCAGTGTAAAGTGACATAACCTCAATACCATTTTATGGAGTAATCAAGGGTATTTTATAGCCTTAGTGTAGTCATTTGCTGGTCTTAAAAGGACTTCTGTTTGGTTAGAATTGAAATGCATGAGTGAGTGACCTACTAACATATATATTAGAACACTTAAAGCATATATGAATAAAATTGGAGATTTGATATTTTCACATAAATTATGGTCGGGTAAACAATTATATGTGGGATTACATAACATAAGGGATTTAAAAGGCACTTGATAGAGGTGAATGTGAGTCAGAAGGCCAGTATGTAGTGAGAAACATTTCCACCTTTTGATTACGTCTTTCAGTTATTTGTATGTGAGTTTGAAGGAAGGTGTATAGTAGATTTTATTGACATTGACAATAACTGATGGATACCTTCTCAGAGTATGAAGTTATATGTACAGTAACAGTAATAAAACTAAACTGTAGGTGCATTTATATAAGCTTGAAGTTTAAGTATATGTAATACATTCAATAGGATCTTTTCTTTTGTGAAACAAAGGTTGAACATTTTTGGAAAAAGTTAGTCTTTAAAAACAAATGGAGGATTATATCTTTACAAAGGATTTAAAAGATGTGGATGTTAACCCTTTGTAGACTGGCATATGTACTGTTCACTGTGAATTTTGTCGCATAGAGATGGCTCTACAAGTGCTTAACCACCAGGAGTCAGTCGTAGCCAGTTATAACCTCACCTTATTTCCCAATTCCTTGAATTTTTGGAAACTTTCTTTTATCTGATGCTATCAAGTTGATGCTGTAATTATTGTTATTGATATTATCATTATGTTGTGAAAGTTCTAATAGCAATAAAGTAATGCAAGATGTTTCAAAAATCAAGGAAAGGAATACACAGGAGAGATGTGAAGGACTAGTCGTTGACTCCTTGGTGGAGCCATGAGTGTAAGCACATTCAGTAAGTGAAATCACTTTGGACATGGCATGCAGTTTCAGCACAAAGGTTAAGGAGAGTCTTTTTGAAAACCATATGAGGAAATAATATTGATCTAGAGAACCATTTTTCTGATAACAGTGTTTTTGTTTGTTTTACTTCAGGCAGAGCAAAAGTCCTAATGAAAGATATTATCAGTGATATGTTTGAAGGATTTAAAGGTTTAGCTTGTGTATCAAATAGAATATGAAAAGAGGAGCTAGTATTGCAAGTGTTAGGTTAGACCTTTTTAGTAGTGGCTATTGTATGCTGCTGTCCCTTAAAGAAAATTTTGTGAGATGTAGAAAGGTGATAGATGCACGCCAACTGCCTGATAGGTTGTTTTGGAAGAGAAGGTTTGTGTATTTTCCATTTTCATTTTTTGGGTGTACACAGAGAAAGTAGGTAGCCCAAGTGCTGGCCACTGACACCAAGTTTAGGGACGAGTGTGCAGAACGAGCTGTCTGTTATGACTCACCAAATGTAGAAGGCGTGCTCATTGTCTGATAATTAAATCATTTTGCTTGAATGTAAACTGAAAAAAGGTGCAGTACATGATAACAATAGCAACGAGCCCACCTCTGGGGTGTACTTATTTGTTTGTGTGAATTAATTCACAGTAGAGGTTGTTTCTGTTAACAGGGAGTTTGAACCTGTGCTCTCTGTGTGCACACTCAAAATTTTATTACCAGAGGTGAAACATCAGTTGTTAGAAGACGGACTGTGTAGTGCATGGGATTTAGAATGAGAAACCACTTTGGAATGTGGTAATAAGCAATAAGCAGAAAACAAGGCACTACACATATGCACATGTATATTCAATTTCATGCCACACACATGTGCATATGCATGTGTGCACACACACACCACACACACACACACACACACACACACACACACACACACACACACACACACACACACACACACACACACACACACACACTCTCTCTCTCTCTCTCTCTCTTTGTATATCTGTGTATATCAAGGTAGGAGGCAGGTATCTCTTGTGTAAATAATTAACTGTGTGACGATTGACTTTGTGATAGATCTAAAGGCTTCAGGATGTTGATGACTAACGGAGTAGAGACTGTACAGTGACAGGACTGACAAACCATACATTTTTATATGATTTTTTGCTTGCATGCATTCATCATGCAGTTTCATGGGATAATATATATTTTTTTTTATTAAGTTTTGATATTAAATGTTGTGGAATATTTATTTTTATACTTATAATTTAACAGTTATTTTTAAATCCCAAAAGCTGTATTCTCATTGTTTGATTTTGTTATGCATGATTAGTAATAGACAAAAAGGACACTTACCATATTCAATGATTTTTTATTATTATTATTATTATTATTTTTTTAGGTTACACTAAATATTAATCTTCCAAATATCTGTATGAATGTTAATATGGTTTTAGCAGAATCCCTAACGTTAAGTGAAAATCCTTGTATTGAGCTATTTGAGCAAGTAATTAGATTTTTTTGTATTGTCTTGTAACCAAATTACTTTTGAATCATATTTTTTTTTTCTAGATTTTAAATTCCTCTGGAAAATCAGTTTATCTATTTTTCTGCATTGAAGTTAGCAAATCTATGTAAATATTATAAAGTAAGAAAAGAAAATTACGTAGAAAATCCTTGTCTTTGGTAGTGCCTTCTTGTCACACTTGTTTTATATTTGTCCACAATAATTTTAATATCACATATCCCTCATGTAAATATGGGTTTTAGAAGTGTAAAAAGCTGTAATCAATCACCCTTGTGCCTCTTGCTGCCTGCTGATGTTTTTCTGCCTTGTGTGACCCATGGAACAGGTCCAGGGAGGTGACAACACACATTTTCAGGTATGGGTTTGGGGGTCGGGAGCATGTCTGGCCCTGGGGTCGTCCGATGCGACCATGCTCAGGCCTCGTCCCATCGAGGAGCTGGCAGGACTGAGGATTGTCGACATCTCTGCAGGAGATTCGCACGCTCTTGCACTCACCCATGAAGGCGAGGTGAGAGGACGTGTCCTTTTTTACTGTGAAAGAATATTATGTGGTCAAAACATATGGTTAAGATTCTCTGGTATTCCGTTAGATGAAATCTAAAGAGCTAGTATTCAGGTTAGATGTCCAGTAATGCAAGTGTAAATGTAATGATCATAATGAATGTCCTTCTTTCAGGTCTATGCCTGGGGATCAAACACAATGGGTCAGTGTGGCCAGGGACACACAGTATCACCCATTACGAGACCAAAGAAAGTTATGGGGCTAGATGTTGCTGTGCATCAGATCAGTGCAGGAACCACACATTCTATGGCCTGGACAGCCATACCAACTGATCGGTAATGTGGTGGAATCACAGTGCAAAGCATGTTGTCCCATGGTCGATGGTCAAGCCATTCATGTGACTATATACATATAGTCAGTAGATGAGAAATATAAGATGTTTTGGAAATATGCAATAAGGGACAGATTGATTTTGAGATGTGAAGAAAGTGGAACTTGCAGAACTGAAGTAGATTTTGGTGATGGTTTGTATTTCTTTATTTATTTTATTTTATTGTTATTTTTGTTAATGAAAGTGTTTTTGCTTCAGACGAGTGGTATCCTGGCACCGGCCATTCTGCGTTGACCTGCAGGAAGGAACGTTTTCTCTGCTACGTACATTCATTGAGCTTTACTGCTGCTTTGACGATACTGAACAGCCTGTAAAACCTTTTGCTTCTGTCAGGTAAGTTTGCCGGATTTTTTTTATATGTCCTTCTCACGATTATAGGGATATTCTTAAAAGTAAATTTTCTTGCATCAGTAATGCCAAATTTATGATTTAGCTTTCATATTCTATCATGTTAAGGAATACAACTAATTTTTATATCAGGTGAGAGTAAGATATACCTTACTTTACAGAGAGCAAGAGAAATTTGTGCTCCTGTGTTTACAGTTGCTCAACACACACCTATCACTAGCTCTGACTGGGGGCATGACACAGACATTTTCTAGGATCGGAGGCAGCACCCCTTCGGCAGTTGCTCTTCAGGTGGGATGTGGCATATATTCTTTTCGAAATATTGACAAGGAACAAAATTCAGATTGCTGTGGTAAAGGCACTTACATGATGTTAGTGGGGGGAAACTTCTTTAAGATCTGGTATCCATTATTGCTTATTTTATGAATATTTTATTGAATATTTTCAGATTAGAATATACCCTTTCTACTGATTTGATAAAGAGCACTAATGGAATCTTATAGGATCTATAAAGAGACTTCTCATAATCTGTAAAACCTCCTATCAACAGACTAGTAGATGCGAAGTTACCCCGGGCAATAGAGGCAGGCGTGTGTGAAGGACTTAGCTCGCCACTCCTCCTGCCGCCTTTAGCCTCTCGTATGAGCCTCCTCTACAATCTCCTCCCGAAGTCACCGGAAGACTGGGGGCAGCTCTCGCGTGGCCAGGTGAATATTGAACAGTATTTTTGTGTTGAGAATTTTTTCCATTTGTTTTTTACTTTAGATTTTTTTTTTTATTACATGGTCTCGACCCCTCTAATTAGTTTACTACTTGGAGTTGTAATATAATTAGCTTTCTAATTTCCATGTGGCTATTTTAGACTGTAATTATGATAAATGTCACTTGATTCTTAACTTTGATAGAGCATCTGCAACCAGGAATTATGAATATGAATTGGGTTTCCATCTTCCCTATAGCGTCTGCAACTTGGAATTCTGGTAGTGAGTCTCGAGGACCACAGCCATGTAGCTGCTCTGCTGGGTTATGGGTCCCCTGAGGATGCCCCTTCTATGCAACACGGCTCATCTACTACACTGCCTCAAGACCTCATGCACACACTGTTGGCAAATCTGAGATTCCATGCAGTGAGTATGATTTTTTCTTGGTTTATAAATCATTATTGGTATTTTGTTGCCTAATTCCATGTGTAGTCATGCAAATCATCATAGAAATATTTAGGACTGATTATTATGGAAGAATGATTTTCAGTTAAAAATGATATTGCTAATTCTCTTTTACCATTACTGCTGTCAGGTATAGTGTGGCCATGATCACTCTTATGATTGAAACCCTATTATTATATCTTTATAACTATGTCTGTCTGTCTATCTGTCTTGTTATTGGAAATGATGTAGCAAACTTGTAAGTAAGAATTTGCCTCCATAGGAACACCAGTTAAATCAAATTCTTGAAGAAGAAAAGCCAGCCAAAAGTGGGCTCCTGAAAGACACCCGTCACATTTGCCAACCGGCGACCCAGCAAGCCAGCTATGATGTGGAAGTGAAGGGACCACAAGTCACCTCGGTGCAAGAGCCTCAGGCTGCGTGTCAAGAGAGCTCACCAGGAATGCAGCAAGGACAACAAAAACTACCAACCATTGGTGAGTTGGTGCTTGAGCGACTGACTCTCTCAGATGTACTTGTCACTGTATGAAGACCCTATCAGACTAAGACTTTTTCTGTAAATTTTTGCATTTCTGTCTGAATTTGAGGCTTTCCACAAGTATCGTTTGCAAATCAAACACTTTCCTGATGGAGATGATAGTGACCATTTCTGTCTGATTAATTTCTGTGTTAATCTACTATGGAGGATCTATGCAACTAGAATGTTTTGTTTTTTTATTTGTAAATTAGATAGAAAGTAGAATATAGAAATTTCATTCGGAAATGCAAAAATTAACAGAAAAAGTGCTAGTGTGATAGGGCCTTTACAAACACATAAACATACAAGTCATTGTAGGCAGTCAACCAACACGCTGACTTATGTACAGACTCACAGAACTGTAGATCTGTAGAGTCAAAGTCTCATATAGAGACAGACATATTTTACTCATTGGTTGCATATTCATGTACTGTCCACAGTAGTTTTTTGTAAATACTGTTGCACACAGATGGTGCCACAAGTGCTCAGCCACCAAGGAGCCACTGCTCTTGATTTCCCCATGCCTTTAAAAGTAAAAGGGTAAACATGTGAGATAGGTAAGACATACTTGACTCCTGAGTGAGTAAGTACTTGTGTTGCCATATATGTAGGAACTTGATTAATAAACTAAAATTACAGTCAACATGGCATTATGTCAGTACTATCCAGGACCATTGGGCTTAACAGACAGACACAAATACACTGATGCATATATACACGGATAGTTTCGTAGATTAATTGATTGACTGATTTTTACATAGATAAAAATGACAATTAATCCTGGAATCTGTTGATAATTTCAGCCATTCAGGATTATGGCAAAGACAAAGTAGGGCCCAGCAGCTACGAAACAAGACACCAGTATATAGACTCGCAGCTTGGGGGTACTCATCCTCAACATCTGCTTCGCCTGTTATCCACGCTTCACTCACACCTCCTGGCTTACTGTACTCACCATCAGTTTGAAGAGGTGAGTATCTGTAAATAGTTGAAAAAAAACTGTTTCCGGGAAGGCATTGTGTCACAAGGATGACCAGATTTCGTAATTGTATAGATTGCAAGCCAGAGATTAGTTATTTTTTCAATGATTTCATGCTCATTTTTATGTTAGCACAGTATTTTATTTATTGTTTACTTATATATATGTAAATAGATTTATTGATTTCTTTTATTTATGTTTTTATTTTATTATTATTATTATTGTTTTTTAATACTGAGAAACCAATAATTAAAGAAAGCACTTAAAGATCTTTTCTCATTTCTTATGGTGTTGAATGAAAGCATTCCTATTTCTGATTTAGTTTAGGAGAAAAATAACAGAGCCCTGTTGCCATTCTTTCTCTTTCATATTAAAATGAAGCTTTGTTGTCAGAAGTCAGCGAGCATGCATCTCTTATATGATCATCTGAGTGAGCTCTTGGAGGTGTGTGGTGAACTGCTAAAACAGACGTCCAAGCTGTTGGCCTCACATCCTGGACTCGCTCATCTCATTCACGGTGAGTCTTTCTGTGGACGGTGTTATAGGTGTGTTAACTGAAGGATTTTGATATTTCGATCTTTATTGTAGTTTCCCTTGACAGACTTACCAATGAGCTAATATCTATTTCTAATTTGTTCTTCCCATCATATCTGTCTTTGTGTAGGGTAAGAGGTACATTTTCTTGTCGTGCATAAACAAGGAATTGTGTTTTACAGATGTTGTCTACCGGAGTGTGTGTGGCTGGGTCATGGCCCACATTGTGTATGCACTTCTGCTTTTCCCGGCCAGGCTGGTTCGGCCTCTGCTTGGCCCCCTGAGAGCCATTCTCCCCATTCTGGACTCGACAAATCGCACCATAGCCTCTGTCACTTCTTTTACTGACCAAGAAGATGTGACCTCAGGTATGTGTTTTTTTTGTATGAAATGCTAAATCACATTGTTTAAAATCAAGTGTTATATTTGTTTTATAATTATTACAGTTATTCAAAGGGAAAAATTAATGGATAAAGATTAGATAGTATTTAGAAAGATAAAAGAATTGATAAATAAAGGCAGATTTAGATACATGGATATATATACATCTGCATGTACTTATACACGTGTTTGCACAAGAAACATAATACTGAAGACCCTTTGGCTGTTACAAGCATTTACAGGTAAATATTTGAAAGTCTGAAGGTTGTTGAGAACATGCTTCAGGCAACATCAGTTGATCTGTCCCCAAATGTTGCAGGAATGTGTTGAGTGCTTCATCAGTCTCTGATTTTTGAAAGCAGTAGACTGATTGATCCTGCTCTCTGCTAGTGATTGTATAATTTTATTGTTTGACTCTGCTGCTTCATTGTTATCGCTTGAAGACTTTCCCAGCACAAGATTGGTTGAGCCTAAAACCAATTTATGTAACTTGTGTACAAAGGAGTTATATCAGAAAGAGAACAAGTGCAAGATAGCAACAGCATGGTTGCTGTCCTCATTCTAGGAATAACCAGTCTTGAGGACACAAAAGCTCTTATTTTTCCATTATTAGCCATTACAGAGATGCCAGAGTTTGTTTGCTTTAGGCTCTAATTGAGACTGAGACTCATCTCTTATTTGTTATAATGTTTGTGAATGGTTGTACAAGTAAACACTGTATGATAGCCTAGGGAGAGGTGTATCCTGGTTGTTAACCACGATAAACACAGTAGCTAATATTTTTGGAAGTTTTAATGGGTTAATTTTTCTCTGAAACATTTATTTATAAAGTCATTGTAATAAAGACCAAAGATATGAAAATGTTTAAGATGGAAAACAGATTTGTAAAATTTTTATTAAAGATGTACTTGATCCAGTGATCCCTCCAGGCCAATATTCTGGCATAAGGCAGTAGGTCGCCTGTGGCTATTCTGTTGCAAGGGGCACTGACAAGATCAGCTCACAGTGAACTCTGGCTTACAGCCATAATTCTGGCCAGGATATGATAGGATCCAAGCGTTAATACTTGTGAATGGAATAATAGTACATGTTATTAAGCAGATAGTTATTTTTGAGAAATCAGATGTAGATAAATTACCTTGTACTTGCTCTACTCACTCACCAAAGTAATACTGTATAAGAGTGTATGAAAAGGTACAAATGCTTTTCCTTTACAGAAGTTGACACACCCACTCCTGATACAGTTAAGAGTGTTGGTGGTGGGGTTGTTGGTCGTCAGTGGGCCTGGCTGTTGGACGTAGAACGAGCCTGTGGACTTGTGGTTGGCCGCTGCTTGGAAGGGATGCTTCTCGGGCCACCTTTGACACCAAATGAAGTCCGTTGTAAACCTTGGCTCTCCACACAGCTCTTCTGCAGTGGTCTTGCTGTGGAAAATTTATGTCCAGGTGAGTTTGTTTAATTGATGCATTGTGAGTGTAATGCATAATTTTCAAAATAGTGTGATTTTTCAAGAAAGGGAATGGTTTGCGAGGATTTTAAATAGTATGTTGTACTTGGGTTTCTGTCTAAAAAAGAGAATTCAGTTAAATTTTATACTTTTTATATTATCTTTTTCACAGACAAAGTTACCCGAACCATCAATTACGTCTTAAGTATTGTTGAGTGTGGAAAACAACTTGTGATTGAAGCTCTGCAGAATATGACAGCAGCCTTCCCGCAACTTGCAACAGTTCTTGAGTCAGGTATGTAGTAAGTGAAATCATTTGCTGAAATTGAAGCTCATGATACAGCTACTCTGCAGTATTGAATTTAAATTTGAAAATTTATTTCTAATTGTTTTAAGATTTTAAGTAGTGCTGTGAATATTTATTGTTAAGAAAAAAAAAAAAAATCAGAAGAGATTTTGTATCTAAAAGTTTTTAAGAAGAAGCAATCACCCAAGGAAACATTTGTTAGAAGTTGAGGTTTTTGTACATAGATTTTCCACTATTGTGTATGATGAGATGATATTGCCCCGGGAACAGAGAGCCAAATGATGCTCTGGATGGAGGAAATGGCATGTGGCGAGGACTGGGATACGTGTGAGGTTAAGGATGACCCACTCCTGGATACGTCAACACACCTTCTGCTCTCTACCTTTCTGATGCATTCAGAAATTTCTCAGTCACAGCTCAGGTAAGAAGTATGCCAACCAAGTGGTAAAGTGATATTGTGGTTTAGTAGTATAGTATATGAAAGTAAACAGACCAAGTGTTTAGTAGCTAAAGTTTAGGCATTGAGATCAGTCATGGTTCTATGCATTGACTTATTTTTCACTTATTATCTTCTTTAGTCAGTGGATTTATGAGAAAGAAGAAATCTGAATTACCTGTGTCTGAAAATTGTGTTGCGTTTAGACTGTCTGAAAAGGAAAGGAGTTTCTTCTGTATATTGTGATTGCTAACATTGTGAAATAACTTTTTCTTTTAGTCTCCACTTCTGTGGTGTGATGCGAGAGGTGTTTAGACTGGTGTATCACATAAGGAGACGACTCGTCACGCTGAAGACTCAGGAGACAACAGGTAGGCACTGTTGCAATTTTTGTGATTTAAAGTTTAAAGATTCAGTTAAAAGTTCGTCTGAAAAATTCAAATTTTTAATGATTTCTCTCATGATCAGTTTTTGGATATATTGTAGCAGAAAGAAAACAAAGAATCTGGATTTTTGCTGTAAGAATCAATGTTTGGGTTACTGAAAATGTGAGGCAGTGAAATTTCTGTAATATGACAAGTGTTCTTGCATCAACAGTAAGAAGTGTCTATGTTTGTTTGCTTACAGTTAAAATACCAGCAATAGCAACTGAAATTATATCATCACCAGGTACATGATTTACAAGACCTGCATGAAATTCTGTGTTTGACTAAGGATACAAAATTCAAAATGGAGAACCCATGCATTCTTGCATGCATAAATCCTGTCCCGTTACTTAAGACCTCAAGCTGTTGGTTAGCTCTCCCTTTGGTGTTCTTGCGCACATACATGCACTTAACATGCACCAGGACATGTGCATAAACATACACAAAAACTTGCACAACGCACACACACACTCTCACTCACACACATACTCGCACACACACGCACATGCACATGGACACGCATGCACATGCACACGGACACGCACGCACACGCGCACACACACACACACACATGCACACACACACATATGCACACACACACATGCACACACACACATGCACACACACACATGCACACACACACATGCACACACACACACACACACACGCGCACACACACGCACACACACGCACACACACGCACACACGCACACACGCACATGTACACATATATGCACATGCTCAAGTGATGTATAGAGTCTGGATAAAGAGGAGCTTGAAGCTTGAAGCTGCTTGAAGAACGTGCCACCAGATACTGTTCTTCACAGCCTCACTCGCAATTAAGCAAAGAATTTAATTAATAGATAAATTTTTCTAGTTTTTGTACTCTGTCTGTATACTTACCTATCACAAGTCTTGCAGTATTACTTCTTAATTCTGTCGGTGCAGTGAATTACGTATTCATTTGTGTTTAGTTTTACTTTTTTCACAAGGATTATACGTTTTAAATTTTTTTGAAGCTATATTTTCTGACTGGATTTTCCCTTTCTCATTTGTGTGTGTGTATTTACTTTGATTTTTTTTTTTTTTTTTTTTATATTACAAAGGTGAAAAGAATTTTTTTTTTTTTTTTTCAGTAAAAGAGTTATTATTATGCTTTGGTTTTTATTTTGTTTATTTGGTTGTGTCTATATAACATACTCTTTATGCCATAGAAGAATAAAGAATGTACTTTACACTGATAGATCTATCAAAAGTTATTCTTTAGTTTATTTCAGGTCACCATATCCTTCATCTATTTCTAAACTGAAAAAGTAATGCTTAAGATCGATTCTTTTGGAAGGAGCTGATTTACACATATGGTATTGAAAGCCAACTCTACCCTCACACCCAGTAGTGTTTCACCTTTGCTTTTCCTAGACGAGGATTTGCACCCACTCGCTCTAAATGATAGCCCGAGGGAACGGGACTAAACCGGGACCTATGAAGAGAATTACGTAGTTCCAGTCAGGGTCACCGACTCTAGTGCAAAAAGATATTTGTTTTGTGATAATGACTTGAAAGAATTTCTGGATTGGATTTATATTTGGCATCAAGATTGTCGTTATAAAACAGAAAATAATTTTTATTTTAATGTCATTAGTCTCTGATGAGATGACCATTTTCCACTTCAGTTTTGCACCAGAGTTGTTGGGGTGAACTATAGGGTCTATACAGACTGGGCAGTCCCCGCGAGAAGACGCTGTAGAATTCCACTAAACTCCAAGTGTCTTCCTTTGTACTTACCCTCAGTCCTTTACGCAGATGACTCTGTCCTTGAGTATCTCCCATGCACTTTTATATACTGATACTTTTTTTTTTTATTGTACACAACACAAGCTAATGTTTTTTTCTGACATTTCATCAACATGTTTTGCCGTTCATCAGCATAGATGTATCATGTAATAATTTATTTACAATTCTGATAGTCATTTTTTTTTTTTTTGAGAACTATAAGACAATTTTTAAAAATTTACATAATTGAAAGTTTAACAAAAAAGTTTTCTGCCTTGATTTATGGATAAGGCGCATACTTGAATATGTCTGAGATTAAATTAACATGAAGTTAGAAAATGGGATACTTACAACAATGATTATTTAATTAGGAAACCAAAATTATGTGTCAGTACAAAGCACTGTTGGATTTATTTTTCACACAGACTTAATTTTTTCCTAAAAATATGGGCAATAGGGATTGTAATAATTTACTTTATTGTATAATTGCATCAAAACAAAGCCTGTTCTAGTGTTTAAGACAATGACTTTGAGATCTACCTTAAAAAGTATGTGAGAATTTGCAATGAATTAAGAGTGTTACTGGCTCAAGGGGAGGCAGCAATCCATAAATTTTAGCAGGAATTACCCCTGTCCAGCTGGGTTGTGGGGGGCATTTCTGGTAAAGATTTATGAACTCTTTACCGTGTTTTGTCCATTTTGCACACACCCAAGAATGATAGTTACTGTGTTCTGTCCTTTTGTGGGTAACGCCCTTCATTACTTTGAGAACTCCAGGAATTTTGGAGTTGTAGCTTTGTTAGAATTTTTTCACACCTAGAAAGGTACACTAAGACTTTAAGAATATATGCATTAAGTGGGAGTATCAGAAAGAATGTAATGCCAGTCTTATTATAAGGAATTTCTTAAGCATGTACAAATATATATTGTTTTTTTTGAGATAAGATAGATTGAGTTTATTTTTGATCTTAGAGAGCGTCCCATCTTAGAAAGGACCCCTTCATTGTTTATGGTTGCTTTTCTGAATTGTCCCATTACTGCACTATTGTCACTGGAATTAAAGATTGTTTGTGTATTACGATTGTTTTTTCTCTAAATACAGTGCTGTCGTTGCATCCAAACAACTTTAGTATATGTTTGATAAATATGATTAGTTCCCTTCTAAATCCAGTTCCACCCCAGTTTCAACTGATGATGAAGCATTTTAGTGAACAACTAAAGAGGTTCATATTAAGTGATTGATTGATTTTTTTACTTTTTTGTATATTTTCTCAAAAATCATGTATCAAGTCACACAAGTAATGTAAGTCAAAATGCATATTTGTATTGCTTTATTTACTTTTGACAGACTGCTTATGAAATGTGTTATTATTATGATTTTTTTTTAGATATTATTTCCAATAAGGTGGATGATTGTGATTATTACTTCTTGCGCATGATGACATGACACTAAACACATTTTGTAATTGCAGAAGTTCACGAGCGATCGCAAGATGGATCAGAGTCTGCGCAGGATGAAGAACGTGCTCGCGTGGAATTGGTTGAGCAGATGCTGTCTCTGAGAGTGTCTCTAAACCATGAACCAGGTGGGTAGCTGGCAGTCTTTGAAATACATGTCATGTTGATGGTAAGTAGTAGCCTGATGGTCATTTATAAACAATTTTCCATATCATATTTCTATTAATTCTATCCTCATAATCTTCAGGGTCAACAGAAGACCAGGAGGAAGTGCGTGAGCTGAGGGAACGTCTGATGGCCATGAGAACTCAGGGACCTTTTGAAGACCAAGGTATGTGGGTTATTCTTGACTACTCTGAAAATATAGAATAATCTTGGTAGACAGCCCATGCTTGGTTTCAAATTATGTGAAAGAGAGTTGGGCATATATATATCTGACCACATTTTTAATCACTGTATGTAAGGGGGTTGTGTATATGCATCACTCATTGTATGCCACCTCTTCAACAGATGCAGATGAAGGTGGTCAGGATCCCGTGGAAGAGGGTGTGAGTTACGAGGCTGCTAATATACACATCATTACCCAGTGTCTTGTTCTGATGATGTGTGTGCAACCTGCAAAACTCTTCAACCAACCACCAATGGAATTGTAGGTTTTTTGTATGGTTGTATTGTGTTGGAAACTATATTCAGATTGATTTATATTTTATTCTATAATGAACAAAGCATAAATTTAGAGAAAAAATTGGGAAATTGATTAGATGTGTTGATTGGGCACCAAATTTTCATGAATTTGATCTTTTGTCTGTCTCATTAGCTGTACAATGACCCAGTGTAATCGTCAGTCTGTCATATATTTTATCACGAAAGTTAAATACACTGTGGTTAAAGAAAGAGCAAGTGAAATATGATAAGACAGCTACATGTAGAGAGGTCAAAAGATATCAGAAATTATCTTTTGTAGCAAACTTTTATTAACTATTCAAACAGGCTATGAAGAAGACTTGTATCTGATCCACAGATCCATCCAGGAAGTGATTGGGATTGTGTTAGGACGTTGCGTCGAAGTGCTGAGGTTCGTTGGAGCCGAGGACCACCAGCTGTCCCACATTAAAACCACCCACACCCTTCCTCCAGGACCAGAGGTGCTGCTGGCATCTATGACCATCCAGCAGGCCAGAGCAGAGGTGGGTGTTCTTTTTAGAGGTCAGGATGTGGTGGCAGAAAGGAGAGAGAGAAAACAGGGAAGAAAAGAAATAAGCGGTGTAGGTTATTGTTGAATTGTTCTTTGGAAGGTTAGTTGTCAGATGTGATGCTGCAACACTCAGAGCTGTTTTTTTATTCAGAGCTAGTGGATTTTTTTGGGGGACAGTTGGAGAATTAGTCATGCAATCATGATCTGTTGCTTGGCCACAATTGGTTATATTCATTTTGCAGATATTACTGATAAACCATAAGGCCTTTCAGTATTCTCTTAAGCAAAGATTTGAGTTAAGTTTATTTGTATGGTGCATGGGGCAACGTCAAAATAATTGCCTGTATTAGGTGTATATTTTAAAAACAAATGTAGAAAAAAATGTAAGATGAAGACCTGTAGCTTGTATGACATATGTCCTTTTCTGTTTGTGCAGTTGGTGTTGCTTTAGAAATACTGTCATAAGTCATGTCATGTTGCTGGTATTTGAGTATAAAGTAATCACCTCCATAGATATCAGTATTATGATTGATTTTATTTTACTAGCATATCATTTTGATGGTTTTTGGAGACTAAGACCAGGGGAATATGTAAAGCTTTTATAACAGACTGACCTTTTTCCTCTTACTTGTCAGTCTCGCCTCAAAGCCTTGGAACTGATGTTGAGTCTGTTGACACCGGCCCAGGATGGAGAGAAGAGTGAGGAGGACGGCAGACAGAGTGCCTCTCTGGAAAAGACGTGTGGATCTCTCTTGCCTTCTGTAAGGACGATGGACTTTGGTGGAGTATATATTTATGTCCTTACTCAGTCATGGGAGTGCACATGTGTGTACACATCCAAACCCACACATACACTCATGCTTACTCTCACTCTCACTCAGTCTCAATCTCACTCTCACTCTCACTCTCACTCTCACTCTCACTCTCACTCTCACTCTCACTCTCACTCAGATTCACATTTATACTGTTACTCACACTCACACCTACACCTACACCTATATCTATACTCACACTCACACTCACCCAC
>NC_051423.1:3284550-3299550 GCF_015228065.2 Penaeus monodon | reverse complement strand
GGTCAAATGGTGGTATAAGATCAACGAAGCGCGAATGAGTGATTCTGAATCTAATAGCCGTTTTAAAAAAAAAAAAATTAAGTTGGCTAAACGCATGAGCGAGTTTCTACGCTCGACTGCTATCAACATAAAGTCAGGATTAATATATCATATGGAAATTATCTGTTGGGATTCGCTTTCCTCATAAAATACCACCTTCAGCTTTACATTCAAGTACAGTCAATCAGCTTGCGTTTAGACAGCTATCGTGTTATCAGTTATCTACCGTCTCCACCATGGTATTTACTATCAATGCAGTACTTTATCGGCATTATCATCACATTCTTATCGGAAGAATAACTGTTGTCGATGGCACGAAATGTCACCTCGAAATGTGTGTGACCCGGAAACGCCCCAGAGCTGACCCATTTAAGGTTTTCGCTCGTTATTATCATTAGAAGGGCTTTACTCTTATCAGTATCATTACCTTTTATAATCAATTATCAATTGGCTGTTACTGTTATTTTTTATAACTATCATTATAATAATTATTATTGTTATTACAATTACTATTACTATTTTTATTATTATTATTATTATTAGTGGTATTATTATTATCATTACTATTACTACTATTTTCTTATTATTATTATTATTATTTATAACTATCATTATAATAATAATAATTATTACAATTACTTTTATTATTTTTATCGTTATTATTACCATCATTATTGTTGATGCTGTTTTGTTATTAGTGTTAGTACTATTACTTCTACAACTATTATTATCATTATCATTAATCATTATTATAATAATTATTATTGTTATTATTATTATCATTATTATTGCTTCTTTTGCCTATATTATTATTTTCACAAATATCGTCATCGTCATCATCATCATTTTTCTTTAATACTGACTACAATATGTTTAGTTTGCAATTTAAGCTATTTAAGCGTGTGATTAGTATTTTATCATTATCATATTTCCATAATCACTGATACTTTTATTATTTAACTGACAAGATACTCGACTTAAATTTTCTGTTTTGATCACGTCTAAAATGGGAGGCATGAATGTGTGTGTGTGTGTGTGTGTGTGTGTGTGTGTGTGTGTGTGTGTGTGTGTGTGTGTGTGTGTGTGTGTGTGTGTGTGTGTCTTGGATATCTAATATTTTAGTGATTTCTTGGCTTCAGTTTTCTGTTTTAAGTATCCTGAATACGAGGAAATTCATTCTCTTTGGGCATTCTGACTTTTAGTGACAATATGTCAAAACTCAGATAATTTAATTTTCTGTTTTAATCACTCACGAGGAATGAAAATCACTCTCTCTTTGGAGTTTTAATCCTTAAGTGATATTATGCTTGACTTCAATGTTCTGTTTCCGTCGCCCTCAAAACGAGGATAAGAATGTGTCTCTCTTTGGCGTTCTAACCCTGCAGTGCGCCGGTGCGGCCATATTTGCTTTGGGTTTGTGGATCAGGTTTGACGAGTACATGATGGACTACGTGAAGGGCCTGGGCATGTACCACTACTGGGTGGGCACGTCGACCGTCATGGCTGGATCCGCCCTCGTCATGATCACCGCTTTCCTGGGTTGCTGCGGCGCCTTCTTCAGGAGCGTCCCTATGGTTCTCACTGTACGTTGAGCCGCCGTGGGTATCCCTGGTTTTCTTGCAGACTAACGCCCCTTTCTTGCTTTTAGTGCGCAGGCGCGGCCATTTTCGCCATCGGCCTGTGGGTTCGCTTCGACAAAGACATGGACGAGCATGTGAACGGACTCGGCATGCACTTCTACTGGACGGGCACCAGCATCATCATGGGCGGCGCGGCGCTCGTCATGATCACGTCCTTCATCGCCTGCTGCGGCGCTTTCTTCAGGAGCAAATTTCTGATGCTCGTCGTGAGTAGAGAAACCCGGACTCGTGTTTGAGAGACTATCAAGAGAGACTATCCGAGGGAGACTATCAACAGCGACTATCCAAGAGAGACTTATCCATAAGGGACTCTGTAATGTGTTTTGCATGTCAGCCTGCTAAAAAAAAGAAAAAAAATCCTGTTTCATAGATACAATATTTATGTTTTCCAGATGTCAGTAAAAAAAAAAAAAGTAAGGTTCCGTCCATTCCAGAAGAAAGCGGCTGAGAGTGAATAGACTTCTTGTATTTCTTTTACTCGTCCAAGGCTGCAGATGCATGCAACTTCACCTTGATAATCTATCCTGTCATTATATTCTTCTTTAATTACCTGTTTGATCTCTGTGATTTATGATTTGTGTGAATGTCAGGAGACTGTTCCATCAGCGGCGAATTCCTGTCACTGACCGCCTTCTCCTTTTGCCTGTCGCGCCGGAGACGAGATGCGTTTGCGTGTGCGTGCGTGTGTGTGTGTGTGTGTGTGTGTGTAAAAGGCTAAGAGTGCCTCCTACGTGGGACTGGCTGGACACTGATAGTAGAATGTACGACTTAACTCTTTACTTTTGAAACAACAATAAAGTTGCAACACAAGTAAATGTGCGGCTGCCCCCAGGGAGCCAGGCGACTGATAGCGTTCTTGGCTCCGGGGCGAATGACGGGTCAGACTGGGTCAAGCGTAAGTGACATCTTGGGTTTCCGTCGGCGCTGGTTTTGGAAACCACCATGAAGCCTAACGGGGCTTCTGGTTTGCAGGCGCCATTTTGAGCTTATGGCTTACACAAATCATGCTTATATGCACGCCGTATTGTGTGCATGTGTGTGTGTGTGTGTGTGTGTGTGTGTGTGTGTGTGCGTGTGTGTGTGTGTGCGTGTGTGTGTGTGTGTGCGTGTGCGTGTGCGTGTGTGATACCTGATCAGGTCCCAGGAAGCTCCCTTGGCATTTGAACACACGTATGCTTGCATGTGCTTGCATAGGCGTGTTTACTGATGCTGCCAGAGAGTCATACTTAGTTTTAATAGCCTCTGTCGATGACCGCAATGGCATCAGTGAAACAAAATCCCAAGAAAACACGAGACAAATTTTGGTATTTCCTTTCATTCCAACTTATTCTTCTTTCTCTTTCCCTTCTTTTGAGATTGTTTGATAATTGTATTCATGTATATTGCATGGACGTATCATGTATGTATATTTTAGACTGTGTAAGTAATGGATCTGTAATTCATCTTGTGTAGTTTGTATCATTAACATAATGTAATAAATCATTTTGTTCCGTAGCAATAAGATCGTTCTGTAATTACTGTAGCAAAGTCATAATCATGTTCAAATGTATTTCAGGTTCCGTGTAATATGGTGTCATTCTTCACGGTTTTTCTGTTTTCAGTGTAATAAAGATTTCGTGTTAGACTCCATTACCCTCACCTTCCCTGAGTCGCCGTAAGTCAAGGACTCCTTAGAGGGTCACACACGCACACGCGCGCGCGCGCGCACTCACACTCACATTCACACGCGCACACACACACACGCGCACACACACACACGCGCGCACATACACACACGCACACACGCGCGCGCGCGCACACACACACACGCACACATACACACACGCATACACACACGAACACACACACACACACGCACACTCACACTCACACTCTCTCTCACAAACATACGCACACACACCTTTTGCATGCCTCGCTGCACCGGCAGATGCCATTGCACCGAAGGCCTCATTCCATCTCTCGACCAAAATTCCTTAGCTTTACTTTCCAGTCTTTTCCAGTCTATTACTGACTTACACGACTTTCAACTTCTTCTTTCTGTCCTTTCAGTACATTTTGGGAATTTCTTCTAACAACTTTTTTTTTCATTTTTTTTTTCTCTTATAACAACTATTTCTCAACTACTTTTAATCATTCCCGCCTACTTCTTTTGGTAATGATTTCTCCACTTACTTTAAACTCTCCTTTCCTTTCATTCAGCAATCCTCACCTTCCCTGAACGACTATTCTTCACTTATTTCAACTTTCCTTCTTTCAACTCTCATCTTCCCTAACTTCCTTAACAATAACTCTCATCTTATATTTAACTTCGTATAACTGTCGTCCTTCCGAACTTCCCATGTCCTATGACTTTTTTTTCAGTTGTTCTTGCATGAAACGTTTCGTAGTTTAGTCCGGAAGTAGAGGTTTCAGTAAATTCCATGATTCGTAGAATAAACTTTGTCTTTAAATCTAATACAGTTCGTGTCATGAAAATATGTGTTATATTAGATATATGATTTGATATCGTTTCATTATTTTTTTGTGTGAATTAAAGATATTCAATAACAGATTTAGTTGTGATTATAACCATGATTAAATTTTAGGAAATATCAAAAAGTACATGAAATCTTAGTAAAATCCTGAAAAAAACATGATAACGATTGATAGAAAAAAATATATTCACGGACATTTCATTTTAATTTTTCATTTCTTTTCGAAATACTCTCATGGCGCTTTTCCTTCCCTTCCCCAACTCAGTACAAGATCATGACGGTGGTGACTTTCGGCCTCCTGCTGGGGGGATCCGCCTACGTGCTGGACAACGGCCTGGAGGACTCGCGCATCTACCCGTGGCTGCAGGAGGCCATCAGGAACAAGATCTACCAGTACCAGTGGGACGTCTCGGCTAGGAGGACCGTCGACATCCTTCAGGAATATGCAAGTCGCTGGAGATTTTGCTCTTGGGGTCAACGCGGGGGAGGCGTGGCCGGAGGGGTCTTGTGCTGCCACGGGGCTGACAGGCCTGTCTTTTTGTTCTCTCTGTTTACTAAAAGGGTGTTTGATATAGATACACACACATATATCTATCTATCCATCTGGCTATCTAATACACATGTCTATCTATCAATCTCCCTCTCTCTCTCTCTCTCTCTCTCTCGCTATCTATCTATCTATCTATCTATCTATCTATAACACACACACACACACACACACACACACACACACACACACACACACACACACTACATACATACATACACATATAATAATATATATATATATATATATATATATATATATATATATATATATATATATATATATATATATATATATATATATATTCTACTTTCTTGACAGATGTGGATTTCCTCTGTAAGATCCATGCACATATAGTGATCAAGGATTGTTTTGATTGTTTCAACAACCTTCCAATTATCATGTATCACAAAGTTTAATCTCTTTGAATTAACCGAATTTTATTTTGAAATTCCACTAATTCCATTCACTACATTTATCACTTGCACCATATACTAGATCATACGATAATGCATTGTGTGCACGATTTCGCTTTCCTTCTGCAATTTGTGTAATTTGTAATTTGGATATGGATCCCATCGTCGCTTTTCATTGATTCG
Source organism: Penaeus monodon (assembly GCF_015228065.2). Taxonomy (NCBI): domain Eukaryota; kingdom Metazoa; phylum Arthropoda; class Malacostraca; order Decapoda; family Penaeidae; genus Penaeus; species Penaeus monodon. The sequence continues at coordinate 3,294,251 of NC_051423.1, read as the reverse complement.
GTGATCTTCGTCTAACCCCCCCCCAAAAAAAATATATATATATATGATATATATATATATATGATATATATATATATATATATATATATATATATATATATATATATATATATATTTGTAACATTAATGGAGAAACAGTAGAAGGATACACATAAACGCATCTGAAGTTATAACGTTGCCTCATAACAGGTCGGATGCTGCGGTGGGTACTCTGCCGGCGACTACGGGGAAATTCACTTACCTGTTCCAGACACCTGTCGAGATCAGGTAAAGTTTTTCAATGATGCGTGGACCGTTAATTACATAAAAAATAAGGGTTGTTTCGGCAAACTAATGAATGTGAATATTATATATAAAGATGAAAAAAATGAGATAAGGATATCGCCACGTGCTGTAACTATGTACAGTAGATTCCAAAAAGTGATCCTTAAGTTCCTCGCTGCGCCAACAGGTCACAGGAAACCAGTACGGGGATTCTTGCGCTGAGATCTTCTCCCAGTACCTCGAAGTCCGAACCGGCTGGATCACTGGCCTCTCCCTCTGCCTGTGCTTCTTCCAGGTTTGTTGTTACAGTTGTGTTTGCCGTTGCGGTGTAACGATGTTGTAGTTGTTAAAGGTCTAGTAATTTCCTTCCTATTCTGACGCAGTAGCAACACCTTGCGTTGGGTTCTGTGACGAATGCAATACATAATGCAAGAAATGTAACTGGTGTTTTGATATTAACGTCTTCGTTAGAATTTTGTAATTCTGGTGAAGATAAATAACAAAAAGTTAATAATATATGTTACATCGTGTTACATCATCCTTTCCGGATCATACCTGTGTTCCAAACACCCCATTTTGTATTGGGTCCTGAACAGGAATCCCACATGTACCACAAGGGTTACATTTGCTCCTCTCAAAGGGGTACCCCTTGAGATCAGCAAATGTATTGAAATAATACGTGATATGCTGTTTCCGCTAGTTACCAGTGCACACCGCATATAATCTAGAGCAAGTAATATTGGACACCCCTGTTACAAAGCTACTGATAAGGAGATCAGCAAGGCAACCCCCCCCCCCATCTCACTCTCCCATTATACGAAGTTAAACTTACAAATATGAAGCAATTTATTGATAATATCATTGGCATGGTATAAAATCCTTATATAGTTCTCATACGAATTTTAAGATTTGAAAAAAAATATCCCCAGGTTATAAAAATACACGGAAATTGCCAGGGTGCCCAAGGTATAACAACGGTATTTTTTATGTAAAATCTGGACCGCTGATCTTGCTCTGAATATAACCAACCAATTCCCCCTTTCAGTGCTTCGCCATGATGTTCGCCTTCTGCATGTGGCAGGCGCTCAAGGAGATACAGAAAGGAAACTAATCACAAAATTCGTCCGGTCAAAGGATCGCAGAAGAAAATGTATATGTTATATGTCCTTGTGTCCTTTGTCAGCGCCTAAAAAGTTTTATACCTCACTCTTTTATAAATCCTGAAAAAAACGAATGTTTGCATTGTCATGTGTAGCTCCATTGTGGTGTGGATGTACATTGAATTTGTATACGGTGCAAAAGTGACATCGTCTTGCGATTAGATTTATTTTGGTTGCTCATACACCTGCCCTTTTTTATGATTTGTACTGTAAGAATGATGACATTAATTTACTCTGTGAGTAGAAAACTGTCCAACTATATTTGGAAAACGAAAGTTAAGTGGATGCTGACAATAAACTGGTTATTCAAGAACCTAGGTTCATCGGTAGCTTCTAAAATTAACAATGTGTTTTCGTTTCTGAAATGTCTTATGGAATAAGAATTACCTTCTAAAGCCACCAGCCTGACTCGATCCTAAGCCCTGGGCCACCTCAGGACCAAGGACCTTACCACGGACGCCCAATGTTCCCCGCATATGTTGGTTACATTACGAAACACTCTGCAAGGCTTGCAGTAACTATGCTGACTACGAATGCCTTTGTGCTATATCTGGCTAATAGTTGTAATAAACTTGTAAGACGATCATAGACTATATACCAATACTGCCCAGGAGAAAATTGTAGGATTTGGACAAAGAACGTTCCTTGACTTGTAGCATGGTTAGGTCAGACAAGGTTAAGGGGACCTCGGCTTAACAAAGGAATACCCCAGAAAGGTGGCAAAGGGCTTGCTCTTTTCTGGCAGATTATTCTCCATTCGCCATTGTATATTTGTACCGTGTATACTCCATTCATTGCTAGATACAGCAGGAAGCTCATTTACATCATTTAGCTCTGAACTGATTCTATAGGGACCATAGTGGCGAGGTCGAATGGCATTGCAGTCTGACGAAACCAATTAAGTCGGCTTCCTTTGGATTGCCTAATAATGTATTTTTGCCCTGTAATCTACACTGTATTAGGTAAATAAGTTTACTAATATTCTTTTTGAATTTTTGGAATAAAAGTGATTTATCATATAAATTTTTATTATCCTTTGGATAAACTACATGTATACTTATATGCCATGTGGACAGAGAGATTATGTGAACACTAACATTGAGCAAACGTATAGATGTTCTATGCATAACTTTTATCACAATAATGAACTGTTGGGGGAAAAAAATCATAATATACACTGATGATCTAAATATCATTTTAAAAAATCATAATAATATACACTGATGATCTAAATATCATAAATTATTATGGAACTCATTATACAAATAATATAACTTCTTGTGTTTTAGGATAAATGAAACTACTTCAATCCATCACTTTTTTTCTTATTCAACCTGCATACAAATACAGTACAATTGTCTTTTTACTTTCTTTGTGATAATCCAAACAGAATTACATAAACAAAACAAATAACATGTGATTCAACAATGTATCGTGAGCAAAAAAGCAAAATGGCAAGAAACATAAAAAAAAAAAAAAATAGTTTTCAAGGAACCCATCCACTCTTCTTAGTTCATGACTGATGTTCTGGACATATAAAGAACCTCCCTTTTTTCAATACTTCTTATTCAATTACCCCTCGATACAGTTGGGAAAAGGAGTGACGAGACATGACGGCCCCCAAGCGGAAGGGCCACCATCACCCTTTCCAGCAACTGTCCGTGTTAATCTAAACAATTTTGGCACAACAGTCATTAGTGATTGTGAATGTGTCTCTCATGACTAGCAAGTATAGTGAAGTTTCTCTTACTTCTTACATACTGAAGAATTTGAGGGAAAAAAAATGAATATATTAACCTTTTCCACAATGATCCTACTTAAAGTTAGTGTAAAATGAACTGATGATATAAATAAAACAGAAAATGTTTATCGTTCAGGAGAAAACATCATGAAATAAATGAGAGCTTAACAAATACAGATGATAATAAATCAAATACATAGTTTCAAAGCTGAAACAACTAAAACCATACCCTTTTTCTTTTTACTGAAGTGAAGATGCACTTGACAGGTTAGTGATGACTCGGATAATCATCACCTGTTTCTCAAATACAACTTTGCTTCGATAAAAGGAAAAAAAATAGTATAGTACAGAAATGATCACCTCTTCGCCTATAACCTAGAATCTAGACTCTTCCAAAAACAAACAAACAAATTAAATCACATTTGATCGACAGTAGGCCATCGCTGAAGACCGTAAAACGATGTATCAAAGTTGAGGGAAACAAAGTCTTTCTTGTAACAAAGGCAATAATTCCTGAGCAATATATTGATAAAATGATACTCATCTGAAAAAGGACAGACCACTGTTTAAAAATACAATGCCACTACTACACCTCAGACCGACTGAAAGACCTCACAAGAAGAAAGGCAGTTTGCTGTGTTCCATGAAAGAATACAAGTGAGATTGCTTTTTTTTATGAACCAAATCAAAGGGAAAGCAATGTGTGATATTAAAAAGATTGAACTTCCTAACCATATCTTTTTTAAAAAGTCTCCAAAAGCAAACCAGCTCTAAGAAATGTCATTTCTTAACAGCACTTGGTCATTATTTCTTCTTGTTTCACACCCTCAAGTAAAACAGGTTTGTCTCTTTGTTTGCATAATGTTTCTTCTTCATCACAAGACACACACAGAGAGAAATATCGCCAAAGAAAAATGAAAAAGCAACATCCAAAAGCTCATACTCAGACTGAAAACCTGAATCACATAGCTTATCAATTGGTGTCTCGCAAAAGAGAGGCTTTTTTCTTTTTCATAACATCACTGCAGTTTGGTCAAAATCAGTTGCTATATACACTCCCCCCCACACACTTACAAAAAAAAAGAAAAAAGAAAGAGAGACATTTATCACATTTCATCAAAAAGAATATCAAAATAATTCTTCCTAAAAAATATAAAAGAAAGAAAAAAACACAGCATTCTTTATCATATACTGCAGATATTCAAAAACTAATGCTGTAATTCACTACAGACTGAATGCAAACTTAATTACACAGTTTTATTCAGTAACACTTTCCACATTCTTCCAAAGTTTACAATAGCTAAAACATTGGTGCTACCAGATTACTCAAGCTATTCCTGTTCATAATAAAGCCACTCATAAAAAAACACACACATCAAAATACAAAACCGTAACTTCAGCACCACACTAATACACAACACAGACGAGACTACTGAGAAGCTCCTCCACAAGTTTCACCTATGATAAAATTGAATGAAAAGATCCTGCAATCTAGAGCTCACTCCCATTCATGATTTCCTTTCTCTCTCTCTCTCTCTCATTCTCTCTGCAAACTTCTCTGTACATTATGCAGACTGCCTCACACATAGGGGTTGTGGCAAATCGGAACTGCCCTGGCTCCTTTAACCACCAATAACATAAGCGTTCGAGAGACTTTGTTTTATGGGATGTAGTGTTTTACATACATAAGATTTTGTGACTAAAAGACTAGGAAAATTACTTTCAGTTTCATAAAATTACCATGAGATTTACCTAACCAAGTTAACAAACAGAAAGATCACTGCATAAAACCTGAAATGAACTTGATGCAGGTTCTCCAATTTCCTTTCAGGTGTCAAATACATAACCATAAAAGATTCGTGCCTCAAGAATATCATAAAGCCTAAAACCATGAATTGTATAAGAGACTTCACACTGTGGCTCCATAAACCATTAACTTCAGTAAAATGTGATCTTTACTATCACCCCACAAACAAACAAAAAAAAAAGCTTGTCAAAATATGACATGTCACAGCTCAAATTATGTTCCAATTGCTGGCTTCACCATTATCACACTTGTTTTATTCACAAAAATGATTGATCTTTTTAAATATACAAAAACTACAGCAATTTATGAGATTTCCTATAAGACGAGAGAAAAAAAAATCAGCCTCCATTGACTCCTATTACTTGTCCACACAAAAGCAAAAGGGAACTTCTGACTTGCTGCTATATACTGATTTTACATCCAAAGCTGTAATTGTTCTTTCTTGAATATTCACTCTATAAAGAATAAATGTGTACGTGGATGAGTCGACATTTACCCTACATGAGTGTAATAAACTTCAACATATGGCTTTTAATAATGAAAGACATGATGAAAGGTGCTGTATTCTGAGAGGAATGAGCACTGCCATATTTTAAAAAACATTGAGAGGTTTTCATAAATATTATTATAAATATATGTAATGGAATGCACTTTCTTTCATGGCTGATTATTTGAAAGGGTCTTTGAATCTGATGTATAATAAAATAAGCTCTGATATGTGACATATGAAAATATCACATCATTATTATACAGACTCATGCTTGTCAATCACTCTATTTTTCCTCCATGATATTTGATTGTCTCCATATCATTATCTATTGCCTAAAACTCATCATCGTCAGAGTGATGGTTAGGATCTTGATTTCTGGCTAACATGTAGTTATCCATATCAATTGAGCGACAGTTGTTGATAGCATAGCGCATTTTTTCTGCCATCACCTCCTGGCTGGAGTAGGGTGGGAGTCGTAGTTGGAAAAAGCACGTCTGAGCAGTAGGCAGGGAGTCAATTGGCCGGTCCACACGCATCACCTGTAATATCCCTCATGATTATCCTGTTTAGCTCTAACTAAAATTCTGAAATGAGCAAACTGTGCATTTCAGATTTCATGGCATATGCTTATATCTGACTAATTCCATGTATCTCTATTTATTAACAAGTATAATAAAAGAATCAGTGAGTTCTTAGCATCAGAATACTAATCAGGCTGGCATACATCTAGTTCACATTTAACATGGAGGTCTGGCGCAAGAATGAGAAATAAATGCAAGTATCACTTATAACCCAGTCTGTATAAGACACATTTTGAAATAAAAGATATAAACAGGTAAATCATGGCTTCCTGCTAATGAGAGGTAAACAGAGACCCTCCCTGAACCAATATACAATAACAAATCATATATCAAGGCCAGTTCTCTTTATCCCTACTTTCTCTCATCAGGTGTATTCCTTTTGAAGCTAAATCACCTTTCTATATTTCACATCTTAGAAATTTGAAGTCTACATTTGTATTTTTGTACAAAGCAGCACCTGAAACAAGTGACTGTCCTCATAGTCAATCATTTCTTCTTAAATACTAATAATATTCTATATCTTAAAAACTGTGCTCCAGAAATAAAAAAGTATTGATCTAGAGCAAACCTGCATGATAGGATTTTTTTCTAAATATGGTAATAATAAACAAATAAAATAGCAAACAAGACCCCACCTGAAACCGCTGTGATAGATCAGCCAAATTAGCCGGCAGTCGTGAGCGCCCAGACACAAAGCGGACAAAGAGAACCCGTTCACAGGGGCTGAACGACTCCAGAATGTGCCAGAGCCATACCACAAGCGGGTCATTCTCGTCCACCTCACGATACCTTGTCGGGGAAAAAACAAGTATGGTGGGGTGTATTTCTATTTCCAATGTCAATTATGAAAGCCTCAACCACCAAAGTGAGGTATTGAAAGCTTAAAATAAAATCAATAAGATTACCAGAATTAAAGGCTAAGAATTTTGAGAATGATTAACTTTCATTCTACAACCATCACATAATCATGAAAACAACAAAAAAGGGCTGTTCCATATATCAACCATATGTGCCCATTATGTTAAGAACTTGTAAAATCACATTTGCAAACACTGTGCAGACATAGAGATTTACCTCACAACTTTTTTAAGTGTAGCCACAGAAATGTGTGGAAGGCCACACACTAGCTGTTCAAGATGAGCTGCTGTCATCAGAGAGAGCAGTGGCACAGGGATGATCCAGGCCATGCCTTCACGCACAGCAGCAACCTGTTGAAGACAGTGCAGCCAGGCTTTGTACAAAAGCATTCAGAATACTAAATGTTATGGGGAAAAGCTGCATAAAATAATAAAAAGTTTAATAATTTGGGGACAGCAGACACCAATATACATCACACTTTTTCGATGTCTTTACTCAGTATAAAGGGGATATCATTTTGACAGAGGGTGAAAATAATTGTGACATGCTTCCAGGATACCTGGTGTTAAGAGCTAAGAAGAAGAAGAAAAGAAGAAGAAGAAGAAGAAGAAGTAGAAGAAGAAAAAGAAGAAGAAGAAGAAGTAGAAGAAGAAGAAAAAGAAGAAGATGGCACCAACAAAGAAAAAGAAAAGAAAAAGAAAAAGAAAAAGAAAAAGAAAAAGAAAAGAAACAAAAAGAAAAAGAAAAATAAGATAATGAAGTCAAAAAAGAAAAAAGAAAAATATTTTTCCTTGATTAACTAAAATCAGTACAACACCTGTCTGTCCATCTGGTGCAGCCTGTAGTAGATTGTTCGGTTGACATATTCCTGTCTGTTGGTAAACGTCAGAGGAACCGCTCTTCCTCCAGGAACCACTGCCACCCGAGCTCCAGTCATGCTCGTGCACTCGAAACTCTCAAGGGGTATCACCTGGAGAAGAAGTTACATCACTACCATCTTTAAAAAGATGACCTCAAAGTATAACAACAGGATCACAGGAAAAAAAAAGAGCATAGGAAGACAGAAAATTGTATTTTCATTTTCAAAATATTCATTGACTGACAGTGATTGCAATAATGATGATGATGTCAAATCCAAGCACACTTACATCATGGAAAGTGTCTTCCGTAACCCCATCCTGGTCAATATCTCTGATGGCTCGCAAGCTCTGCATATATTCAATATCAACCTGCAAGCACAGAATATTATCAATCTAATTCTCATTTCAAGAAGACAATGAAAGAGTCATTCATGTTTTCTTCAGTATGATATGCATGTGTTTAAAGGAAAGGAATCACTTAGGTGTATGTTATAAAATATCTACAATAATTACCCTCCCATTTTCTTCGGTTAAAAACACAAAAACTAAATAAAGCTACATCAAAATAAATACCTCATATATCTTTAAATACAAAGGTATCATATTGCTGGGAAAACTGAACAAGCATGTGCATTACAATGAAAAGAACAGTTGTAATACCACAAGACTTGTCTTTTTCCCTCGTTTTTTAAAAAAGAGGAGACACCTGTGAAGACCTGTGTCATGTTCTTTACTGCATGTTACACAACTCACCTCCTCCAGATCAGACGATGAGGGAGGCACGCCAGCAAGCAGTTTCCACACCAGTGGAGCCAGGGGGAGGGCGAGGGGTTTCTTGGTCCGAATGGCAATGCCAAATAATATACCTGGAGGAGGAACAGTGCTCTTACTTTGACATCCCTGGCATTTATACCAAATACAGGAAATAAATGGAACTGGCTCAATGCATCATTTACTATGAGTCTGCTTAATATCAGTAAATACATCTCACCCATTGAATTCATATTAATTTCCTTCAAGTATTTCCTGCATACCTAAGAATTTGAACCAGAGAAGGTGGTGATGTTGCGTCAGGTCGGGATTAAGGAGGAAACGGTCCCTGTTATTTCCAGCATCTGAGACTGCATTGGGTGTTGGTATGAGAAGAGGAACGCCACCTGTCACCAGTTCATGACACATTTCTGTCATTGTGTCGTCAAACACACCACCTGCATCATCTGCTCCTTCGCCAACAAGCTTTACCTGTGTAAGAGAAAAAATATATATATTAGTTCACATTTGTGCAATTGGACCTACTACTGAATATCTAATATCAAGACCAATCACACAAAGAAGAGGTGGATTAAAGTTTTTCAGTGTACAGAACAAACTACAACAAAAAATTCATCATCCAACTTATATCATCAAAAGGAAATTACCTTCCAGGCTCTGGAGGGAAGTCTCAGATCTGACGGCTTGAGTTTCACAACTTGCCGAGCCAACTGTATGAAAATAGGTTTACATGGTGCTCCTCTCGTTGATATTCTTTTGACTGTAACTTGGGGCCCATAATTTCGTCCCTGGACCATAGTTCGACCAAGGCAACGGACCAAAGGAAGCGTGTAGACTCTCGGTGACACAAGGGAACGCACAGCTGCACAGGTTACTGCGCTCACATTTTCTATATAGCATTCCAGCCCAGGTGTCAGGGGTATGAGCTTCCACGATGCATAAAGCAGATCACTGAACTGATGGAGCATCCTCAGCCTTGAGCAGAGAGCACCTGGGGGAATGTTCTGCAAGTTTGGGTACTGTGGTGGCACTGACGCGGGAATTCCAAGCTGCATGGGAGCTGGGGTTCCTGGGGTCACTGGAGGAAGTGGCAGGGCTGACCAGGCTGCGCTGTGGCTGCGACCGGCGCTGATCTGGCGGATCCCCTTTCCCGACAGCGTCCAGATGAG
>NC_051423.1:3247050-3277050 GCF_015228065.2 Penaeus monodon | reverse complement strand
ATTATAATAACAATAATTATAATAATCATAATAATAATAATAATAACAATAATAATAATAATAATAATAATAATAATAAGAAGAAGAAGAAGAAGAAGAAGAAAGGAGAAAAAGAAGAAGAATAACAATAAAAATGAAATTCACGCCAGTCAGCCAAACGAACCAGCATTATCCATAACAAAACCTTAACAATCCAGGCTTTTCCTCTTTACTCCCTTCTCCCTACCCACTTACCCATCGGCTTCTCATGCTGGTACTGAGAGAGCAGCAGAGAGGGAAGGTGGGACAAGAGCGCTCGCAGACAGGGAGCCTGATGCAGCCCCGTCATTCCCCACGTGTGCAAACGGGTGCGACAGAAAGCCGGGATGCGGAGCTTGAAGAACTGGTCATCCGATAGCGCTGTAAACACTACGTTCTGGAAGTGAGGCGCCATCTTGTTACATCCTAATTCTTTCATTCCTTTCACTAAATTGCTGGGACACAAGCTTCAATCATAACAAAGTGACAGCACAAGATTTTTCTGACATTTTATCAACACAGTGAATTTTTTTGCCATTCATACAACATCAGAAGCGCAGACACCTCATACCTGCGATCGGGACACGCAAATGGCCAAGCCAGACGTTCCACACCAAACCAAGGCATTAATTCCTCCCGAGCCAACCAAAGTCTGAAGTAGCGAGCCTTCTTGTAGAGACCAGACATTCACCATTCCATTCATGCTCTTCTGGCAACCTGGAAAAGAAAATTTGATTTGAAAATAGCTTTATCATTATCACTATCATCTATAGCATCATTATCACTATCATCATCAGGATATCATTATTATCATTCTATCAGTACCATCGTATTACCACTGAACATCACCACTAAAATTATCATTATTATTCTTATCAACACAGTTATCATCATTTTTACTATCATCTATATTGCAACTTACATCTTTATCATCATTGTTATTACAGTAGCATCACTACAATTACTTGACAAACTTTAAAAAAATTAAATATAATTAAAAAAAAAACATTCCATACCTGTTGCCAGCATAAGACCCGAGGTTGAGATGGCCAAGGAAGTAACTGGGCTCTGGTGGCCTCGAAGCTGCAGTTGGCACCTTGGGTCACATGACTCGGAACCTTCCACATGCTGTGCACTGTAATCACATAGCATAATTTTCTGTTCATTTATGAAAACACTTCATTATTACTTTAAACATATTATAAAGCAGAGTTCTAGATCATTCACAGATATGTACACCAAACAAAACAAAAGAAATATAGACATAATATTTCCTTTTTCTATTTTGAAACAATAGCCATACAAAAGAAATCACCAAAACAGAAAGAAATATATAGGGGAAAAAATATATATCGCAGCATCCTACCTGCCCCTATATTCTGAATCCCCAGTGGAAGCAGGACTCTGGGGCACTACCCACACTGTGACTAGACCATCCTCATGCCCCACAACTAACATGTGGGTACATTCCCCTTCAAGAACTCCACCTGCAAACATGGAATATGGTGATTTGTAAGAAAATAAATAAATAAATAAATAAAAATATTATCATCATTCTCAATAAGTAATACTATCTTGTGTGTGTAGCCTCTAAGACTGAGGATTCTGTACCTCTAAATTCTTCTCACTCTTAAATATATAAAAACTGAAGAGCTATACCACATAGTCAAGGTCTATGAACTCACTTATAACTGGAGACCATTTTATGCATAGTGGTAGAGATTTGTAATCCAAGGAATATACGGGAGTCCATCCACTTGACGTCTGAGTCCAAACCTTAGTGCCGCCTTCCCCACATGAAGCTAGCAAGCAACAGTTGCTACTCCATTCTAGGCACTGAACTGGTCCCTATGACAACAAGGGGATAAGCTGAGTAAACTTGCCTAAATTTTCCAATATATATTTCAGACAGTGAATTTCAGCCAACTTCCCATGAGCTTATCTAATCAAATACTTACCTGCTGGGCTTGAACAGTAACACTCCCCACGTCAGACTGGACTGAACAAACACGGACAACTCCGTCGCTGAAACCCACTGCCAGATCTTTATCTTGGTCATGCCACGCTAGGCAACTTACATACACTGTGGAAAGAAATAAGTAAAGGAGGTAAAAATATATTTTGATTACATGGGAATCATCATACATTTGTAGAAATCATTAAAAAAAAAAAGTCTTAAATTTATGAAGTTTTATCATAGAAATCAGTGCCACATTTTTAATGAAAAAACTGTCACTTTTTTTCTTTCTTTTTTCTTTTTCAATCTCTAATCAGGTTTAAAGGTTCTCTTATGCATCAAAATACTGATTATGTAACAAATAAGGTATACTTCCTTACCATCCTGCCTTCCAGCATGCCTAATAGGATTTGGAATAATGCCACTTGCTGTAAAGGCAGCTAGTGTAACAGAGCCATCATGATGCCCAGTGATCATGAGGTCACACACACCATGCAGAGGAGCCTCAAGTGCTGTTATGATGCTGCTACTTGTCCATGCTGCCACAGTGCTACCTGTAATGGAATATGGCCTTACAATGTACAAAGTGTAATACTACATCTTTCAATATAATTTCATAAAAAGATAAAATATTCATACAGCAGTATTATCTAGATCATCATTAGTATTCCTAGTCATTGCTCTCTACCAACCCACCAGTCAAACACTGGACAAAAGAAGTTCACACTTACTGTTCAATGGCCATATATTGAGAACATTCTCAGAAGATGCAGCGATGTGCCGTCCAGTTGGTAATGCCACCACATGTTCTATGGCAGGAGGGTTGACTGAGTAGTTGCTGTCATTCTCATCCTGTTGGAACACTAATGTGTGTTCTTGGCAGGCATGAGAACGCTGACTCACCTTCCAAGTTCTTACTGAGCCATCGTGTCCACTGCCAAAGGAATCCTTCTATGAGATATTTTTATAATCTTGAATATGTGACAATATTATAGACATGGCAATAAAATAGAAAGGGCTTTGGCATATACATTTATTTTCTTATTCTTCCCTTCAACCTCTTATTTACACTCAAAGCTGCAAGTACAGTACAAGACTTCAAAATCAACAAAACTAATGATCTCAAAGCTAACAATGAAAATAAAGAAAATTCACACAATTAAATCCAAAACCCTAAATATTAACAAATCACTGATATCTAATCTTAAAAGAATTCAAAGAATATTAACCTGGTAACAAGCAAGTTCTTTCCTGGCATCCAGAGGGCTCTCGAAGCACATGCAGTATGCCCTTCTAGGTAAGAAGTTGGCACACGTGGCAGAGCTCCTGTGAAGTCGGCTGCACTACTGATGTTAGGCCCCGGAAAATCACTACAGTGCTCAGCCAACTGTGCACGACCTCCAATGCATTCAACCTAAAAAGAACACTGATGTAGTAAACATGTCCAGGGGTATAGAAAAGAAAAGAAAAGAAAAGAAAAGAAAAGAAAAGAAAACAAAGAGTGAGAGAGAGAGAGAGAGAGAGAGAGAGAGAGAGAGAGAGAGAGAGAGATGTGTATGAAGCCAAAAAAGTTATCTAACAATGACTGACATGAAGTCACTTTTTATACAATGCCAATTTCAAAAATAAAAATTACAGACTTTACATACCACAACAGTTCACCTAAACATACAACTCTAAAACCATGAGCTTGTCCAGTAACTAACCAGCTGAGTTGCAGCCCATTGACGGTGTGAATGTGGAAGGCGCGTGGACAGGATGCAAGCGGCAAGGGCATTAGCGAGTTGAATTCCAGGGTCTCCCTGTCCCCCACTGGCTGTCACTGGAGATGTTACAGCTTCTCCTGAAGAGAGGATAAAATCATTTGATAAGAGGAACCATTCTCAACAAAGTAAGATATATGAAGTCGAACACGTATTTTCTTATGTAATTAGTGTTAATAATATATTTTGAAATGAAGTATAAGACCATAATGGCATCGTTTATCTATTGATATATATATTAGAATGACATTTTCCTTTATTGCAATCTCAAATACCCTGCATATTTAACTGATCAATAAACTAGAGATTTAAAAATTCCAAATACTAAACTTTAAAGGAAAAATTATACTAACAAAAAATCCAAAACTGACCTGAAATACCATACCTTTAGAGACAAACAAAACTAATAACCCAGAAATATCTTACCTTTCCCTGCCAAATGGATAAGGGAGGAATTGGCAGCCAGGAGGGATACGAGAGCCTGCGTCACGGGAAAGCTCGTCTGGTGCATGGCGGAGGCATTCTGGCAGCCTCGCCTTTCCTCACAAAGCGTCACATCGACATCTTCTTCTCCTGATCCTCCAACAATGTCTCCACTGGACATGCCCATGGCTGCTACCATCAAGTGCTGGAAATCACACGACAATTACATTCTGCTAAACTATCTAAAAGATGAATTGCAAGCATTTTATACCTGATCATCAGACATTTTAATTATTTTGTATCTATGTACATCTTTAAGAGAAAATATAGATCTGTGTTCCTGAAATTTTTCCAATTACCTTCATATTTAGTCACAGATATAAAAGATATTTGACCACCTGTTGAACTGGGCATATAAGATTTATATAGCACTTGCTAGGTAAAAACCAATAATACTTGACCTAAGCATTAAAACCACAAAGCCTTGAACAGCACCTGTGTACACAAATGTAGAAGCAGTTTGGCTGCATCTGTGTCGTTCTGGGCAAGAGCACCAATAGCATCACTCAAGTGTGCGAGGCTTGTGGTGATGTCTGTTGGCTGTAGCACTGCACCAGTCGTCCGGGCAGAGCCATCAAGTGGTACACGTCCTTCAAGAAAAAAACAAACAAACTCCACTAATAATAATTAGATCACCATTATGACCGTAAGCCATGCAAACTGGGAAGACCTAATTGTGTGTGTGTGTGTGTGTGTGCATGTGTGTATGTGTATGTATTTATGTATTTATGTATTCATGTATTTATATACTTGTGTATTCATGTATTTATATACTTATGTATTTATGTATGTATGCATATATATACATACATGTACATATATATACGTACATATACATATTCACATTTGTATGTATATACGTATATATGCATATATGTATATAAGTATATATATATATATATATATATATATATATATGTATATATATATATATATATATATATATATATATATAATATATATATATATATATACTATATATATATTATATATATATATATATATATATATATATAATATATAATACATATATATATATATATATATATATATATATATATATATATTATAATATATATTATACATATATATATATATATATATAACATATATAATATGATATATATCTAATATAATAATATAGATAGATACAATAAAGATGATAATAGATTAAATAGATAAATAGATAAATAGATAAATAGATAGATAGATAGATAGATAAATAGATAAATAGATAAATAGATAAATAAACATATAGATAGATATGCATAAAACATGAAAACAAAACATCCCTTAACATGCTGCTCCTACCTTGAGCAACCAGCCACATCAATCGGACAAGGAGGCGAACATCGCAGAGCCCCAGGGCATTCAGCCCAGCCCACAGATCACAAGACCCTCCACTCAGGGCAAGGAGAGACAGAGCTCGCATCACAACGGCACGAGCTATGGTGACCCTGAGGGCGTGTGTGGTGCGCCGGAGAGCGGAGATTCTTGCAATCGGGGAGGTGAGAGCAGCAGCCTGTTCTCCCAGGCTTCGATCAGGTACAGCGGTTATGTTGCTATCACGCGGTCGAGCTCCGGAAGCTGTTTAGATAAAGCAGTTTATTTTGTTAAGATCTGATAGGTGGCTAAAGAAACGAGATATTTGTATGAATGCATTACAAAGATACCTAGCAGCGAAAGGCAGGTGAATGAGGGTGACGGAAAGGAGGAGGAGGAGGAGGAGGAGGAGGAGGAGGAGGAGGAGGAGGAGGAGGAGGAGGAGGAGGAGGAGGAGGAGGAGGAGGAGGAGGAGGAGGAGGAGGAGGAGGAGGAGGAAGAAAGGGGAGGGAGGAAGGGGCAGGGGGTGGGGGAGAGGGAGAGGGAGAGGGAGAGGGAGAGGGAGAGGGAGAGGGAGAGGGAGAGGGAGAGGGAGAGGGAGAGGGAGAGGGGGAGGGAGAGGGAAAGGTAAGGGAAATGGAAGAGGAAAGGGAAAGGGAAAGGGGAAGAGGAAAAAGAAGAAGATAATAACAAGGTGAAATGATCAGGCTTTCACAAAAATGTAGTCCCGACATACTGTTTGTGGCTTCAGAGGATTCGCCAATGTTTGAGACAAGCGTGGTCGACCCAAGGGGGTCCGGGCGAGGGAAAGGCATGGGGTCCGGTATGGGCCTTCTGTCTGTGAGCCCGAGACGCGAAGCTATCACACTGTAATTGGTCATCTTCAGGTCAATCTCATTCATGCTCAGACCGTCATCTGGAACCAAGAGATTTTGCCTTGTTATAACTATATTCAATTATAATCTAAGATTACTTCTCTGACAATATAGACATGGGTAAATGTAGCCATTGCTGCAGTTTTTTGTCATCTATGCAAAATTAATAATAACAATAATTATATAATAATCTTGGTAAGACCTGCTGAAACTCTAACACATAAATTGTGCACACGCAGACACGCATATGCACACACACAGGCACATGCAAACGCACACGCACACACACATGCACGCGCACGCACACACGCACACACACACACACACACAAGAGACTTTACCTTCCATGGTGGCAAGAGGAGCTGGAGCCAAGTCAGGGGCTAGGACTGTAGTCAAGTCCCGCAGGCGATCTTGCCCATCGCCTGAGCCCCCAGAACCCCCAATGCTACTGCTGCCCCCTGCATGCTGCTCCTGACACACCTCGCATAAGATGTACGTCCCACCTGGAGAAATCCAAGAAGTGTTGTAATTTCGCACATTCTTCAACAATACTGGTACAGAAAATTAGGGATTAAAATCAATACAAGCAATATTGTCAATCTAAACCTTCTTCAAAGTACCTATTAGTAGCTCTGAATGATTCAGTACAACGCATTTTTTGCAAACCTTTTAATACACTGACAACTTGACTGTTAAGCATTCATAATGCAAAAGTGAAATATAGTAAATCAAAAGTTGCCACTACTTCTGTCGCCAAAAGTACGGGTTAGGCCTCTCTAAACCTATAACCTAGATGCATTTTGCAGACCAGAAATTCAAGACCATAGAAATGGGGTGCCAAAATATCTTCCATGTCTTTATAATAACTTCATTGTTATCACAGTCTTACTGTAGACAATAAAAGCAAATGTGTATACAGCAGTGCAACCAGCCAGAAATGACCATCATGCAACCAAAAATTCTGCTGTACTTCACTGACTGACACAGGAGGTTGCCAAAGATAATGTTGGATATGAGAAGCTACTGAACCAAAGACTTTTAGATCAGGGAGGCCCAATTTTCCATAATTTGATTAGCAGTTACTGCAATAACCTAAATTATGAAGCATCTAATTGATGAAAGTGAAGCACAGGTAGAGGCAAATCATACTTGGCAGAAAAATAAAAATAAAATCCACTTACCAATAAGCGTACCGCAAACGCCAGCCATCCAGGGCCGGGCACAACCAGGGTGGGCAACTCGCATGTGTTGACGGAGGTTGCTTGTGGCATGGTGACAAACTTCACAGATGCTGAGAGTCCTGTCCCCATCATTATTTGTTGCTACCTTCAAGATCAATAAATATGCATAATAATAATAATGATTCATCTGCAATGCTGGCAAATCTTCATGTACATAGATAGATAGGTTGCTCCACCCACATCTTGTGAAGCTATTTCCTTAAAACATTATTCATATTCTCACAAGCTACCTATCAGAACTAAGTGAACAACTCGATCATGTATCATTTTTGATGTTTTTGTTGCATTGCATACTGCAACTTTCCTCAAAGAATTCTTTAAAAATAGCTGATGTCCAAACCAAATAATTCAGTCTAAATACCCACTACAAATAAACTTCCAGATTGGTTTTGTGTACTTCTTTTTTATTGTATCATAATGCCAACTGCATCATTACTCAATGAATCTAAGATCTTGCCTCCATCAAAGCCCTCCATTCTCGATCCCTGGATGCAGATAAGGCAGAAGATCCCTGCATAGAGTCTGGCCCAACAGAGCCGCACAACCACTGGTCTAAATCATTGGGCAAAGTTCCAATGGAGTCGTCTGACCCTCTCAGTTGGTCTTCGAACCCCACTCCTCCATATCGGAAGCGTGTTGGCTCGCTGCGCCCATGCTGCATTTGTCTTGAGCTCTCAGTGTCCCTGGTGTCTAATCCACGTCCTTCAAAAGAAAAGTTTCTCTTAGCAAATTGTATATGCATTGGAGGTTTTTAATACATATATAAAATTTGTAGTGAGCTCTTTTTCTGATGAAAAATTATCCATTTCAGCTTATAATAACAGCAAAAACAAATAAACTCTGGAGAATGCTGGATATAAATGATGTGATTATAGATGTTCATTTTGTGAATTACTTAGCAGTTCTCAGTGTATTTTAGTGTGTGCATGTATGTATGGATAAATAAGTCTGGCAGCCACTGCCAAAGCCATCTGTTGCATGGCCTTTATTTGTGAGATGCACTGTTATTCTGGTTTACAGTGTGGGCTGAAAAGAAGCATAAGCTTTGACATTTCTTTCCATTTACACTCACAGTTTTTAAATGCAATTGTGGTGCTATCATAATACTGTCATGGCTACGAGAAAAGCAGTCTCTTGCAATTCAAGACATGTAAAATATGTACTTGTGTGAATGAACAGGCTGTCCAAGGTGTATTTCATATATACAGGAGAATGCTGGCTTTGGAATTTCAATTAAGCTTTTCAACACCATTGCCAAATTTACTCCACAGTTAACATGTTAAAAAAAAGATGATGAATTTCAGGACTGTTTGCCTACAATGAAAATTGGCTGTAAACAAGACAAGAATAAGAGAGGTTTCACATTACAACATCTAATGCCTTTAAATGCTAAAACATTTACACAAGTGATTAACCCAATGCCCCTGGGTACATGTGATATTCACTGTAGTTCTGTTTTGTGAAATGTCTTTCCACACAGATGGTACCTAGGAGTCAACTGGCAGGCTATGTCACCTCACCTGATTTCCATTTTCCTGGTGTTTTGGGGAAAAGTTGTTTTCATTGTTTGCTTGTTTGTTTGTTTTCTAATGCTTTTAAAATTGATGCTGTTATTATCATTATATTACTATAATGCCACTAACAATAATAAAAGAAGTATAAAATAAATAAAAATATTTCAGAAAATCAAGGAAATATGTAAAGAGGTCAGATAGGTAGGGCTAGTTAATTGACGCCTTGGTGACTCCACACTTGTGGAGCCATCTATGTGTAAAAATGGGCATGGCATATTCATATATATAATCCCTGTCAGCAATGGGTTAAAAAATGAAACTTTCCAGATAAGACTGCTTTCAACTTTTCCCTAAGAACAAATGTTGGTCAAGAGCCTTACCTGATGGTCTTGAAGGAACCACGGACGAACGGAGATCAACGCACCCTCCTCTTCGGAGAATCATCCTCCTTCCACTGAGATCCTGTATATCACTTCTTTCAATTAACTGGGAAAGAAATTGTATGGAAATATACTAACTAAAATGCAAAATAAGACTTGAACATAAAAGAATACTCTAGAACACTCATATTCTACCTTAAGCATAAACATCTTGTATTCACATGCAAGAATTCAGTGCCATTTTCTTTCAGAATAACTTACAAAAAGTAAACCCTCCATTTACAAAAGCTTTCAGTACAATCTATACAAAGCCACACTCTACCTGTGCAGCTGCAGCAGCAACAGAAGAAGACGAGGTGTCATCATGAGAACGCCTCCTCTCACTGGTCTCACTGGCGTCAATGCAAGGGTGTTCCAGCATCCATGTCACTAGCTGGTTGATTTGAGCTGCTGATGGTTCACCCTTATGGCCTGCAAATTGATAACATGGTTCAATTAGTTTCTAGTATTCCAATTCAAATATCAAATTTCAGGTCAGAGGTGCAAGGCTCAAGCTTAACAAGCATTTTGACAATCCTCACCTTGGGCAGCAATAGCTTTCTGAATGTGTTTGAGCGAGAATCCCATCTCCAGCAACGGAGTGGCGATTGGGGGAGGCAAGGGAGGGAGGGGGGTCAGAGGAGGTGAGGGAGAGTGACTCCTTGCCATGGGGGGAAGTGGAGCACTCTGGGGGGTCAGGGGGCCCACAGAACGACCCCTTGAAGGACTGTGGGTTGTGCGAGACGACTGGGAGGCAGAGTGTATAGAGTGCACTTCCCCTCCAGGATGACTAGCTGGAGCACATGGTACTGTTATAGGCAGACCTAGGGAAGGAATTGGTCGTTTGGGGGCTCTCACATCTGTTCCTGTCGTAGGAAGTTCAGTGATGATACTCTGTGGCCGTTCTGTCGCCTCCACAATCTAGAAGAAATTGAAATATTTCAAACATGTACAGAGAGCACACCAATGAATTCTCAGATGAATGATCATAACAAGACATCACTTTACAGGGGAAATTCCATATTCATAGAGAAGCTTACTCACCTGATCTGTAGCTCTTTCTTCATTTGCTGTCAGAGCCATGATGCGAGACTGGGTGTCTGCGACACTCAGGCTGTCTTCTGCCCAGGCTCTCATGCACATGCTATGAAGAACCAGGTGCGATCGCTCCACTTCAGCCACACTCACTTGCCTAGAAATTTATTCAGTTCATATAAATCATGTCTGCAAAAACTTCTTTTGACACCAACATTTAAAATATTATGGACTTATATTGCAATGCAAATGATATACATAAAGGAGCTCTATTTTATCACTCAAATGGATTTATCCACATCCTTCTGCATTTGCATAATTCATTGGAGAACCACTTTTGACACAATTATTTCCAACAATTCATTGGGAAATACATTTTTTGGATGTAGGTATTAAGAACTGCCCTAAAACCAGAAAACACAGTGGAATGTGAGACCCAGATCTAGTGACTGAATACAGTCCTCTGCATATAAAGGCTTAAGATCATAGTGGCAGTGATACCTTAATCTACAGCCCATCATCCTTTCTGTGCAGATACAAATTAGTAGAATATACAACAAATAACCCCTAATCACAGTGAACTTCATTACATACACAATACAATATAAATTTCCATAAAAACAGTATGAGTAAATATTTTAAAAAAAAGAGAGAGATGTTATATATAAATAAAGAGGGGAAAAAAAGGAAAAAAAACATACACCTTTGTCATTTCCAGCATACATACCTCTTAAGTGGCTGAGCTAATGTACAAGCAGAAACCAGATGTCTGACAAGAACTCTTATTGCTGTGCGGATTTCATCTTCTTCGTGTAAAAGGGACACAGAACTACCCTTTTCACCTCCATCCTGTTTAAAAGCACCATGATTTAGATTTAATTATGGTTTAACTGTCTCATAGGTTTTTTAAATTTCTAACTTTCCTCCTAGATGAAATAACAATATATGAAATCAGTTAAACCAAACAAGATAATGATTCCTTTACTTATCAGTTCACTGTGCATCATACACAAAAAACATGTGGTATTAAAAGGAAAATAGCCACAAGAAGAAATTAAATAGTGCCTATTTTCCTTTTCATATTTATGTACATGTTACTGTGTTTGTGTTCACGTGGTATTAAATATAGAAGCAAACAAAAAGTTTTGTAAATGTTGTATGAATTAAAAAAAACTGATATTCCTTTCACTTAAGCATACAAACCTTTTCCTGGGCAGCCTTGGGAACCAGCAACATCTCTGCATAGCGTGTGCAGTTCATGATAGCACAAATGGCACGCAAACTGGCACTCTGGAGGAATGCCAAGCGCAGTGCCATGCCTTCCTCTACTGCTAACTCTCCTGTCTGAAGAGACAAGAATATGTACATGAGATATTCTCTTGCTAGCAGGAACCCTGTCCCTTTTGCCATATAGAAAAGGTTACACATATTCAATCAAAATCATCTCATCATCATCCCATGTCCACAAAGCCAAGATGACAGACAACTTCACCAAGGTGTACTAAATCGCAGGTATTTACATTAGTTACCTGAGGAGAATCTTTTTGCGTTGGCACTACTGGCTCCTGCTGCTCCGGGACTTCCACAGATCTCCCAGTCACCTCATCCATAATGTTCGTTACAAGCTGGTCTGTCAACAGCTCCATTGTCAAGCCATCACCACTTCCCCTGTAATGAAACTCAATCAATATCTAGCACTAACAAGTTCAATGTAACAATTATAGGGAAAAAAAACATGAATGAGAATTAATAAGCTTAGCACAGCAGATGTAATTGGTGCATTTCAGTGTACCAGGATTACATTTGATGAGGACATGTGGGTGAAATTCTTCAATCACACACCATGTTTTGAGTCTCAATCACACCTTCTTAATATGACTGTTCAAATCATGTAAGCTCATATCATTATGATCTTTTACAACAAAACACACAGAAGAGTATAAAGACCAAAAGAATATAAAATCTTCACTTTCCCTGAATGCAAAACTTACCCTTCAGGTAAAAACTAACCTGGAGCCTTTGCGAGGACTTGGTGAGTGTGACGGCCCACTTGAGTTTACTGCATTTTGGGACTTTGCTTCCTCGTGTGCTTGGGGAAGGTGTGGGGAAATCAGGCTGCCCGTCGATGAAGTATGCACCTCGTCTGTCTCATGGTTGTAGGTGACTTTTGGGAACTCAATCTGTGACATGAGTAATGCAGGTGAATACTTGCAGAAAGGTCGTAGTGCATGAAGTGGCTTATGTTTCTAAAATCAGTGCTTCTTAAAATTCCATAGTAAAAAACTGTTATTAACAAAAAAGAAAAATGAACAATCCCTTAACATAGAAATAAAAATTCCCAACACTGCATGCCAGTTAATATCACTTGACTTTTCAGCTCTACAGTACAATCATATACAATCATACCCTTAACAAAACAATTGAGTATTTATAATTTTGAAATCACTTTACTTTCAAAATGTATAAGAATTTCTCATAAGATTTCAGTCACCAGGCTTAAGAATTCAATCCTACTATTCTGTAGATTTGCAAGTCTGGATAACATATTCCTGTAAATTCTGACATGATCTGCAAGTATCCAAGACTTAAAATTTCTGACTAGGTGATAACAGAAGTTACTCTCACATTCCTGTTAAACTTCAGGATGTCTAAAAAATATCAAAATGAGCAAAACATATTTTGGGCTTTCACTCTCTGGTTTTCTTTGACCCAAGCCAACAGGCATGGCACGTACGTACATGCCATGCCCACTGTCAGCTTACTTTATCAATTGTTTTTACACATAGATAGCTATACTTGTTCTAGGTCACCAAGGAGCCAATTACAAGCACTGCCTGTCTCGCCTGTTTACCCTCTTCTTTGATTTTCAAAAATATATTATGTTATCTTATACTGCTGTTACTAATCTCAATAACATCAGAGTAATTATAATGTCTATAATAAAAATAATATCATCAATATTCATAGCTTCAGTAATATAGTTTTTTCTGCCAATCAAGGAAAAGTGAAATCAGGGTAAGGTCACAAGGTCTACTCATTGACTCCTTTGTGACTCAGCACTTGTAAAGCCATCTATATGCAGAGACATTTCACAAAAAAAAAAAATTAATGAGCACAGCATTTCTGCAGTGACACGAATTAAAAACATTCTAAAAACAGAATAAAATACAGTCATACACTAACCTCTTGGGTAAGCCCAGCCAGTCGCATGATTTGTGTAATGACCTGAGCTGTTATGCCTGTCATTTTTGAGACATCAAAAGGTGGTGGTTCCACTGGCTCCAAGAAAGATACTGGCACATCACTAATGCTTGTATCCCAGTCACACCATTGTACCTAAAAATATCAAAAATGTAAAGACAGTTGTAGATCAATAACACTAAAAACATAGTTTTCAAAAAACATTGAAGGAAACCCAATTATACTTCTCCCCCACACTATCAAGAAATTCTGTTAATTTTATACTGTCAAACTTTAATATCAGATCATTAACATTATATCATTCAAGACTCCAACTCTTTACCTTCACAGCAGGATGCCCCTGACGCAGTGCACCCAGGACCATAGCCCTGCGACCTGTGCCCTTCTGGACGCACTGACCCCCAACACGCAACCCGCTGTCCACTCCACCAATCATGGCAAGAGCAGGATAAACCTCTTTGCACAGCTGCTCAAGATTCATTTCATATACGAGATTCTGTTTGCAGGATTTCCCCTTCAGAGTCTTCTTCTCTTGACCGATGGAATCCGAGCCTGATCTGGGAGTTGCTCTTGGGGTGTTCCTATCATCATCATCTGAGCAGGATCCTGTCTTTTTCTTCGTTCGTTCTTCTTGCTCCAGTCGTTCATCAAGGGTTAAAACAAGATCTTCCCGAGATGTTTCTCTTGATGTCTGAACCTCGCTTGTATTTACAAGTGGTTCAAAGTCAAAGGCTGGATCTTCAGTGTCTGACTCACTCTTTGAAACTGTTTCTACACTCTCAGGAACATCTTTTGGTTGAGGTATGAGCTCTTTGGTCTGGTTCAGTCTTTCTATTATGCAGTCATTCACTTGCTGTGTCCAGATAGGTGCCTCATGCAGTTGACGAAGCAGAGCAATGTGAGCCTCTGCTAGCACAGCTGCTTGAGGAGCACACAGAGGGTCCCCAGGATCTAGGTCTCTTGGGGAGCCTCTCACCTGCATGTCTACCATCTTCACTTTTTCTCCAGGATTGGTGCTGTAAAACATCACACATGGATATAACTCTGTTGCATCAATGTTCTCAAAAGCAAGACGTGGTTCTTCCCCATTCTTTCCAAAGCTGAGAGTTCTGGCTTCCATATCAAGCACAACTGTAATGTAGTCTCCCTGTGTGAAGCTTGGAAGTGAAATACTAAGTTCCCCATTATGATAGAGGTTCCCAGAGTATGCTCTATACAGCCACATATCTGATGATGTCCTATGGCTGTAGTCTCTTACAGGGTACTTCGAAACTCCAACGCAAGTACCTTCATTACCTCTGTTCTCCTTTACAATGAGAAATTTCCACTGGTAACATCCAGAGGTTATTGGTGTGGATCCTAGACCATATCCTCTTCCACCTGGCCCATGCACAAGTGTGTGACCTCCTTCTACGGAGCAACAGACAGATTTATCAGGATCAAATCCAACCTCCTGTACAGGTAGGTTATCATCAGGAGACTCAGGCCTAGACTGCTCATCAAGAAGATCTGGACTGGAAAGCCTTACCAGATGACGCTGTAGTTCCATGAGTAACTGGCTGGCCTTAAGGTGTGCCTGAGCTGATGGTATCACCCACATATTGGCTGCTAGTTGCATAAACAGCTGCCTTACAACTTGTTCACGTGCTTCAAGGTCAAGATCAGAATATGGAAGAGTTGCTCCAAGGAGAGTAAGTGCCAACACTCGTGTCCTAACACTGATCATCTGTGGTAGGTGGGTCTCTGCCTGCTCTCCTGTCACTAACAATAATAACCGCACCCAAGGATGCCTGCCAACTAGCTCTCTCACCCTTCGGTT
The DNA here is from genome assembly GCF_015228065.2 of Penaeus monodon. Lineage (NCBI taxonomy): Eukaryota > Metazoa > Arthropoda > Malacostraca > Decapoda > Penaeidae > Penaeus > Penaeus monodon. Next base: position 3,261,402 of record NC_051423.1, on the reverse strand, counting down.
TACACATAAACGACGGACAAACACAAGCAAGTTACCAAGGGTCACTTCCAAATGTCTACGTTTTCTTGCATCTCCTGTACTATTGCTCACTTGTTCTGCATTCAATCCTGGAAGATGCAATTCCAACTTTCTTTGGCCAGCCTTCTTTTCTTTTACATTGGTTATTTCTACATCCATTTCATTTGTCTCAGAATCTGCTCTGTCCATTGGTGTCTCTTCTGATATCACCTCCACATTCTTTTTCTCTTCAGGAACTACAGGTTCACTATGGCTGAAACTTGTCCATGAAGTTTCATTGGCTTTAATTATATGGTTTGCCAAGTTTTCCACTTGCAGGTACAGCAGATTCATTACTTGGCCTAGCACTGATGTGCTGATGTCTTCAGCATAATACCTATAACGCAGAAAAAAAATTATTATTTCCATGCCATTCACCACCATACTCAAATCATATTACTTCTCTTATAAAGATGAAATACTGCTCATCATAATAAGCATAAAACAAACCAAGCACTTTTCAAACTACCCAAAACTTAAAAAATAATACTTTCCTAAAATACATGACATAGTATTTTACAATAAAGAGTGTAACCTAAGAGTCTGTGCTTTCAACACTCACCCTGTTAGGATGGTAAGGATTTGGAAGAGTGTATGTGTAGCATGGGGAAGAAGATCCGAAGGTGAAGGGTGCGGAGTATGTCGCAAAGCCGGAGGGTCGTAGGGGCAGCACATCCGTACCAGGGCATCCAGAAGCCCACTAGAGACAGCTAGACTAAGATCTGCAGCCTCATATCGAACACTCAGGGCAAACACAGTGAGCAGGCACAATCGTTCTCGGAGACCTGGATTAAAAGGAAAAAATTATTACAATATAATTTAATAAGTGAGAAACTTCATATCCTCACCTCCCAGTTACACTTTTTTTATCATTTATCTCCATGTTTTCAGACACATAAATAAAAGGATTTTCCAATTACGAATTAACAAAAAGTTTTACTCAAATTACAGATTAACAAATGATTACTCAATATCAGATTAACAAAGTAATAAAGTGTCTTAGTTCTATATTTTTTCCAGGGACCTTGATCAAAAATACAGTACTTTAAAGCTATTAAAATTACACAATGCCAAGACCTCTAGTCTTGAATATCTTATCCAATCCCGCCCCTACCCTCAACCCCACCTCTACCCTACCCCAACCCATTCCCTGATGTCCCCCCATACCCTAATCCCCACCCCCATTCCTATCCCACCTCCACCTCCACCTCCACCTCCACCTCCACCTCCACCCCAACCCACCCCACCCCACCCACAACAAAACACCCCAGTCCCTGTCACCTTTATCTGGCTGTTCGTGCTGAAGGAGAGACGACACCAGATGTTTGTATATAATATGCACGGTCCTGGCTATTCTCTGCTGCATGGGTTGTGTGGCAGCCCTTATGCCGTCCAGGTAGTGCGTGGCCTCTAGCGACCGAATCAAGGAATAGCTGCTGCTGCTCCACAGGCTCTCAAGGCCAAAACACCCAGTCATGACCTCGTGGTAAACCTGTGAGGGATTTTAAAATCAGAGTTGAGAGCCAGCCTCATTATTTCAGTATTGCAAGCACTTAAGTCATGTCTTCTTTGTGACCAAATTTGTTGTATTCCAGGGTGTGGGCATGGGTCTGAGTGTGAGTGTGAGTAGGGGTGTGGGTGTGGGTCTGAGTGTGAGTGTGAGTAGGGGTGTGGGTGTGGGTCTGAGTGTGAGTGTGAGTAAGGGTGTGGGTGTGAGAGGGAGAGTGAATGTGTTTGTGTTTGTTGTGTGTGTGTGTGTGTGTGTGTGTGTGTGTGTGTGTGTGTGTGTGTGTGTGTGTGTGTGTGTGAGTGTGAGTGTGAGTGTGAGTGTGAATGCAAGTGTGAGTTTGAGTGTGACTGTGACTGTGAGAGTGAGAGTGAGAGTGAGAGTGAGAGTGAGAGTGAGAGTGAGAGTGAGAGTGAGATTGAGACTGAGTGAGAGTGAGAGTAAGCATGAGTGTATGTGTGGGTTTGGATGTGTACACACATGTGCACTCCCATGACTGAGTAAGGACATAATATATACTCCACCAAAGTCCATGTCCTTACAGAAGGCAAGAGAGATCCACACGTCTTTCTAACATGGTGTATTTCAAAGACTGCCAGCTACCCACCTGGTTCATGGTTTAGAGACACTCTCAGAGACAGCATCTGCTCAACCAATTCCACGCGAGCACGTTCTTCATCCTGCGCAGACTCTGATCCATCTTGCGATCGCTCGTGAACTTCTGCAATTACAAAATGTGTTTAGTGTCATGTCATCATGCGCAAGAAGTAATAATCACAATCATCCACCTTATTGGAAATAATATCTAAAAAAAAATCATAATAATAACACATTTCATAAGCAGTCTGTCAAAAGTAAATAAAGCAATACAAATATGCATTTTGACTTACATTACTTGTGTGACTTGATACATGATTTTTGAGAAAATATACAAAAAAGTAAAAAAATCAATCAATCACTTAATATGAACCTCTTTAGTTGTTCACTAAAATGCTTCATCATCAGTTGAAACTGGGGTGGAACTGGATTTAGAAGGGAACTAATCATATTTATCAAACATATACTAAAGTTGTTTGGATGCAATGACAGCACTGTATTTAGAGAAAAAACAATCGTAATACACAAACAATCTTTAATTCCAGTGACAATAGTGCAGTAATGGGACAATTCAGAAAAGCAACCATAAACAATGAAGGGGTCCTTTCTAAGATGGGACGCTCTCTAAGATCAAAAATAAACTCAATCTATCTTATCTCAAAAAAAACAATTTATATTCGTACATGCTTAAGAAATTCCTTATAATAAGACTGGCATTACATTCTTTCTGATACTCCCACTTAATGCATATATTCTTAAAGTCTTAGTGTACCTTTCTAGGTGTGAAAAAATTCTAACAAAGCTACAACTCCAAAATTCCTGGAGTTCTCAAAGTAATGAAGGACGTTACCCACAAAAGGACAGAACACAGTAACTATCATTCTTGGGTGTGTGCAAAATGGACAAAACACGGTAAAGAGTTCATAAATCTTTACCAGAAATGCCCCCAACAACCCAGCTGGACAGGGGTAATTCCTGCTAAAATTTATGGATTGCTGCCTCCCCTTGAGCCAGTAACACTCTTAATTCATTACAAATTCTCACATACTTTTTATGGTAGATCTCAAAGTCATTGGCTTAAACACTAGAACAGGCTTTGTTTTGATGCAATTATACAATAAAGTAAATTATTACAATCCCTATTGCCCAAATTTTTAGGAAAAAATTAAGTCTGTGTGAAAAATAAATCCAACAGTGCTTTGTACTGACACATAATTTTGATTTCCTAATTAAATAATCATAGTTGTAAGTATCCCATTTTCCAACTACATGTTAATTTAATCTCAGACATATTCAAGTATGCGCCTTATCCATAAATCAAGGCAGAAAACTCTTTTGTTAAACTTTCAATTATGTAAATTTTTAAAAATTGTCTTATAGTTCTCAAAAAAAAAAAAAAATGACTATCAGAATTGTAAATAAATTATTACATGATACATCTATGCTGATGAATGGCAAAACATGTTGATGAAATGTCAGAAAAAAACATTAGCTTGTGTTGTGTACAATAAAAAAAAAAAAGTATCAGTATATAAAAGTGCATGGGAGATACTCAAGGACAGAGTCATCTGCGTAAAGGACTGAGGCTAAGTACAAAGGAAGACACTTGGAGTTTAGTGGAATTCTACTGCGTCTTCTCGCGGGGACTACCCAGTCTGTATAGACCCTATAGTTCATCCCAACAACTCTGGTGCAAAACTCAAGTGGAAAATGGTCATCTCATCAGAGACTAATGACATTAAAATAAAAATTATTTTCTGTTTTATAACGACAATCTTGATGCCAAATATAAATCCAATCCAGAAATTCTTTCAAGTCATTATCACAAAACAAATATCTTTTTGCACTAGAGTCGGTGACCCTGACTGGAACTACGTAATTCTCTTCATAGGTCCCGGTTTAGTCCCGTTCCCTCGGGCTATCATTTAGAGCGAGTGGGTGCAAATCCTCGTCTAGGAAAAGCAAAGGTGAAACACTACTGGGTGTGAGGGTAGAGTTGGCTTTCAATACCATATGTGTAAATCAGTTCCTTCCAAAAGAATCGATCTTAAGCATTACTTTTTCAGTCTAGAAATAGATGAAGGATATGGTGACCTGAAATAAACTAAAGAATAACTTTTGATAGATCTATCAGTGTAAAGTACATTCTTTATTCTTCTATGGCATAAAGAGTATGTTATATAGACACAACCAAATAAACAAAATAAAAACCAAAGCATAATAATAACTTTTTACTGAAAAAAAAAAAAAAAATTCTTTTCACCTTTGTAATATAAAAAAAAAAAAAAAAAATCAAAGTAAATACACACACACAAATGAGAAAGGGAAAATCCAGTCAGAAAATATAGCTTCAAAAAAATTTAAAACGTATAATCCTTGTGAAAAAAGTAAAACTAAACACAAATGAATACGTAATTCACTGCACCGACAGAATTAAGAAGTAATACTGCAAGACTTGTAATAGGAAAGTATACAGACAGAGTACAAAAACTAGAAAAATTTATCTATTAATTAAATTCTTTGCTTAATTGCGAGTGAGGCTGTGAAGAACAGTATCTGGTGGCACGTTCTTCAAGCAGCTTCAAGCTTCAAGCTCCTCTTTATCCAGACTCTATACATCACTTGAGCATGTGCATATATGTGTACATGTGTGTGTGTGTGTGTGTGTGTGTGTGTGTGTGTGTGTGTGTGTGTGTGTGTGTGTCTGTGCGCGTGTGCGTGCGTGTCCGTGTGCATGTGCATGCGTGTCCATGTGCATGTGCGTGTGTGTGTGAGTATGTGTGTGAGTGAGAGTGTACATGTGCGTGTGCATTGTGCGTGCATATGTGCGTGTGTGTGCGAGTATGTGTGTGAGTGAGTGTGTGTGTGCGTTGTGCAAGTTTTTGTGTATGTTTATGCACATGTCCTGGTGCATGTTAAGTGCATGTATGTGCGCAAGAACACCAAAGGGAGAGCTAACCAACAGCTTGAGGTCTTAAGTAACGGGACAGGATTTATGCATGCAAGAATGCATGGGTTCTCCATTTTGAATTTTGTATCCTTAGTCAAACACAGAATTTCATGCAGGTCTTGTAAATCATGTACCTGGTGATGATATAATTTCAGTTGCTATTGCTGGTATTTTAACTGTAAGCAAACAAACATAGACACTTCTTACTGTTGATGCAAGAACACTTGTCATATTACAGAAATTTCACTGCCTCACATTTTCAGTAACCCAAACATTGATTCTTACTGCAAAAATCCAGATTCTTTGTTTTCTTTCTGCTACAATATATCCAAAAACTGATCATGAGATAAATCATTAAAAATTTGAATTTTTCAGACAAACTTTTAACTGAATCTTTAAACTTTAAATCACAAAAATTGCAACAAAAATCCAGTGCCTACCTGTTGTCTCCTGAGTCTTCAGCGTGACGAGTCGTCTCCTTATGTGATACACCAGTCTAAACACCTCTCGCATCACACCACAGAAGTGGAGACTAAAAGAAAAAGTTATTTCACAATGTTAGCAATCACAATATACAGAAGAAACTCCTTTCCTTTTCAGACAGTCTAAACGCAACACAATTTTCAGACACAGGTAATTCAGATTTCTTCTTTCTCATAAATGCACTGACTAAAGAAGATAATAAGTGAAAAACAAGTCAATGCATAGAACCATGACTGATCTCCATGCCTAAACTTTAGCTACTAAACACTTGGTCTGTTTACTTTCATATACTATAGTACTAAACCACAATATCACTTTACCACTTGGTTGGCATACTTCTTACCTGAGCTGTGACTGAGAAATTTCTGAATGCATCAGAAAGGTAGAGAGCAGAAGGTGTGTTGACGTATCCAGGAGTGGGTCATCCTTAACCTCACACGTATCCCAGTCCTCGCCACATGCCATTTCCTCCATCCAGAGCATCATTTGGCTCTCTGTTCCCAGGGCAATATCATCTCATCATACACAATAGTGGAAAATCTATGTACAAAAACCTCAACTTCTAACAAATATGTTTCCTTGGGTGATTGCTTCTTCTTAAAAACTTTTAGATACAAAATCTCTTCTGATTTTTTTTTTTTTTTTTCTTAACAATAAATATTCACAGCACTACTTGATCTTAAAACAATTAGAAATAAATTTTCAAATTTAAATTCAATACGGCAGAGTAGCCGTATCATGAGCTTCAATTTCAGCAAATGATTTGACTTACTACATACCTGACTCAAGAACTGTTGCAAGTTGCGGGAAGGCTGCTGTCATATTCTGCAGAGCTTCAATCACAAGTTGTTTTCCACACTCAACAATACTTAAGACGTAATTGATGGTTCGGGTAACTTTGTCTGTGAAAAAGATGATATAAAAAGTATAAAATTTAACTGTATTCTCTTTTTTAGACAGAAACCCAAGTACAACATACTATTTAAAATCCTCGCAAACCATTCCCTTTCTTGAAAAATCACACTATTTTGAAAATTATAAGTTACACTCACAATGCATCAATTAAACAAACTCACCTGGACATAAATTTTCCACAGCAAGACCACTGCAGAAGAGCTGTGTGGAGAGCCAAGGTTTACAACGGACTTCATTTGGTGTCAAAGGTGGCCCGAGAAGCATCCCTTCCAAGCAGCGGCCAACCACAAGTCCACAGGCTCGTTCTACGTCCAACAGCCAGGCCCACTGACGACCAACAACCCCACCACCAACACTCTTAACTGTATCAGGGGTGGGTGTGTCAACTTCTGTAAAGGAAAAGCATTTGTACCTTTTCATACACTCTTATACAGTATTACTTTGGTGAGTGAGTAGAGCAAGTACAAGGTAATTTATCTACATCTGATTTCTCAAAAATAACTATCTGCTTAATAACATGTACTATTATTCCATTCACAAGTATTACCGCTTGGATCCTATCATATCCTGGCCAGAATTATGGCTGTAAGCCAGAGTTCACCGTGAGCTGATCTTGTCAGTGCCCTTTGCAACAGAATAGCCACAGGCGACCTACTGCCTTATGCCAGAATATTGGCCTGGAGGGATCACTGGATCAAGTACATCTTTAATAAAAATTTTACAAATCTGTTTTCCATCTTAAACATTTTCATATCTTTGGTCTTTATTACAATGACTTTATAAATAAATGTTTCAGAGAAAAATTAACCCATTAAAACTTCCAAAAATATTAGCTACTGTGTTTATCGTGGTTAACAACCAGGATACACCTCTCCCTAGGCTATCATACAGTGTTTACTTGTACAACCATTCACAAACATTATAACAAATAAGAGATGAGTCTCAGTCTCAATTAGAGCCTAAAGCAAACAAACTCTGGCATCTCTGTAATGGCTAATAATGAAAATAAGAGCTTTTGTGTCCTCAAGACTGGTTATTCCTAGAATGAGGACAGCAACCATGCTGTTTGCTATCTTGCACTTGTTCTCTTTCTGATATAACTCCTTTGTACACAAGTTACATAAATTGGTTTTAGGCTCAACCAATCTTGTGCTGGGAAAATCTTCAAGCGATAACAATGAAGCAGCAGAGTCAAACAATAAAATTATACAATCACTAGCAGAGAGCAGGATCAATCAGTCTACTGCTTTCAAAAATCAGAGACTGATGAAGCACTCAACACATTCCTGCAACATTTGGGGACAGATCAACTGATGTTGCCTGAAGCATGTTCTCAACAACCTTCAGACTTTCAAATATTTACCTGTAAATGCTTGTAACAGCCAAAGGGTCTTCAGTATTATGTTTCTTGTGCAAACACGTGTATAAGTACATGCAGATGTATATATATCCATGTATCTAAATCTCTCTTTATTTATCAATTCTTTTATCTTTCTAAATACTATCTAATCTTTATCCATTAATGTTTCCCTTTGAATAACTGTAATAATTATAAAACAAATATAACACTTGATTTTAAACAATGTGATTTAGCATTTCATACAAAAAAAACACACACCTGAGGTCACATCTTCTTGGTCAGTAAAAGAAGTGACAGAGGCTATGGTGCGATTTGTCGAGTCCAGAATGGGGAGAATGGCTCTCAGGGGGCCAAGCAGAGGCCGAACCAGCCTGGCCGGGAAAAGCAGAAGTGCATACACAATGTGGGCCATGACCCAGCCACACACACTCCGGTAGACAACATCTGTAAAACACAATTCCTTGTTTATGCACGACAAGAAAATGTACCTCTTACCCTACACAAAGACAGATATGATGGGAAGAACAAATTAGAAATAGATATTAGCTCATTGGTAAGTCTGTCAAGGGAAACTACAATAAAGATCGAAATATCATAATCCTTCAGTTAACACACCTATAACACCGTCCACAGAAAGACTCACCGTGAATGAGATGAGCGAGTCCAGGATGTGAGGCCAACAGCTTGGACGTCTGTTTTAGCAGTTCACCACACACCTCCAAGAGCTCACTCAGATGGTCATATAAGAGATGCATGCTCGCTGACTTCTGACAACAAAGCTTCATTTTAATATGAAAGAGAAAGAATGGCAACAGGGCTCTGTTATTTTTCTCCTAAACTAAATCAGAAATAGGACTGCTTTCATTCAACACCATAAGAAATGAGAAAAGATCTTTAAGTGCTTTCTTTAATTATTGGTTTCTCAGTATTAAAAAACAATAATAATAATAATAAAATAAAAACATAAATAAAATAAATCAATAAATCTATTTATATATATATAAGTAAACAATAAATAAATAAAATACTGTGCTAACATAAAAATGAGCATGAAATCATTGAAAAAATAACTAATCTCTGGCTTGCAATCTATACAATTACGAAATCTGGTCATCCAAGTGACACAATGCCTTCCCGGAAACAGTTTTTTTTCAACTATTTACAGATACTCACCTCTTCAAACTGATGGTGAGTACAGTAAGCCAGGAGGTGTGAGTGAAGCGTGGATAAAAGGCGAAGCAGATGTTGAGGATGAGTACCCCCAAGCTGCGAGTCTATATACTGGTGTCTTGTTTCGTAGCTGCTGGGCCCTACTTTGTCTTTGCCATAATCCTGAATGGCTGAAATTATCAACAGATTCCAGGATTAATTGTAATTTTTATCTATGTAAAAATCAGTCAATCAATTAATCTACAAAACTATCCGTGTATATATGCATCAGTGTATTTGTGTCTGTCTGTTAAACCCAATGGTCCTGGATAGTACTGACATAATGCCATGTTGACTGTAATTTTAGTTTATTAATCAAGTTCCTACATATATGGCAACACAAGTACTTACTCACTCAGGAGTCAAGTATGTCTTACCTATCTCACATGTTTACCCTTTTACTTTTAAAGGCATGGGGAAATCAAGAGCAGTGGCTCCTTGGTGGCTGAGCACTTGTGGCACCATCTGTGTGCAACAGTATTTACAAAAAACTACTGTGGACAGTACATGAATATGCAACCAATGAGTAAAATATGTCTGTCTCTATATGAGACTTTGACTCTACAGATCTACAGTTCTGTGAGTCTGTACATAAGTCAGCTTGTTGGTTGACTGCCTACAATGACTTGTATGTTTATGTGTTTGTAAAGGCCCTATCACACTAGCACTTTTTCCGTTAATTTTTGCATTTCCGAATGAAATTTCTATATTCTACTTTCTATCTAATTTACAAATAAAAAAACAAAACATTCTAGTTGCATAGATCCTCCATAGTAGATTAAGACGGAAATGGTCGCTATCATCTCCATCAGGAAAGTGTTTGATTTGCAAACGATACTTGTGGAAAGCCTCAAATTCAGACAGAAATGCAAAAATTGACAGAAAAAGTCTGTCTGATAGGGTCTTCATACAGTGACAAGTACATCTGAGAGAGTCAGTCGCTCAAGCACCAACTCACCAATGGTTGGTAGTTTTTGTTGTCCTTGCTGCATTCCTGGTGAGCTCTCTTGACACGCAGCCTGAGGCTCTTGCACCGAGGTGACTTGTGGTCCCTTCACTTCCACATCATAGCTGGCTTGCTGGGTCGCCGGTTGGCAAATGTGACGGGTGTCTTTCAGGAGCCCACTTTTGGCTGGCTTTTCTTCTTCAAGAATTTGATTTAACTGGTGCTCCTATGGAGGCAAATTCTTACTTACAAGTTTGCTACATCATTTCCAATAACAAGACAGATAGACAGACAGACATAGTTATAAAGATATAATAATAGGGTTTCAATCATAAGAGTGATCATGGCCACACTATACCTGACAGCAGTAATGGTAAAAGAGAATTAGCAATATCATTTTTAACTGAAAATCATTCTTCCATAATAATCAGTCCTAAATATTTCTAAGATGTTTTGCATGACTACACATGGAATTAGGCAACAAAATACCAACAATGATTTATAAACCAAGAAAAATCATACTCACTGCATGGAATCTCAGATTTGCCAACAGTGTGTGCATGAGGTCTTGAGGCAGTGTAGTAGATGAGCCATGTTGCATAGAAGGGGCATCCTCAGGGGACCCATAACCCAGCAGAGCAGCTACATGGCTGTGGTCCTCGAGACTCACTACCAGAATTCCAAGTTGCAGACGCTATAGGGAAGATGGAAACCCAATTCATATTCATAATTCCAGGTTGCAGATGCTCTATCAAAGTTAAGAGTCAAGTGACATTTATCATGATTACAGTCTAAAATAGCCACATGAAAATTAGAAAGCTAATTATATTACAACTCCAAGTAGTAGACTAATTAGAGGGGTCGAGACCATGTAATAAAAAAAAATCTAAAGTAAAAAACAAATGGAAAAAATTCTCAACACAAAAATACTGTTCAATATTCACCTGGCCACGCGAGAGCTGCCCCCAGTCTTCCGGTGACTTCGGGAGGAGATTGTAGAGGAGGCTCATGCGAGAGGCTAAAGGCGGCAGGAGGAGTGGCGAGCTAAGTCCTTCACACACGCCTGCCTCTATTGCCCGGGGTAACTTCGCATCTACTAGTCTGTTGATAGGAGGTTTTACAGATTATGAGAAGTCTCTTTATAGATCCTATAAGATTCCATTAGTGCTCTTTATCAAATCAGTAGAAAAGGTATATTCTAATCTGAAAATATTCAATAAAATATTCATAAAATAAGCAATAATGGATACCAGATCTTAAAGAAGTTTCCCCCCACTAACATCATGTAAGTGCCTTTACCACAGCAATCTGAGTTTTGTTCCTTGTCAATATTTCGCAAAGAATATATGCCACATCCCACCTGAAGAGCAACTGCCGAAGGGGTGCTGCCTCCGATCCTAGAACTGTCTGTGTCATGCCCCCAGTCAGAGCTAGTGATAGGTGTGTGTTGAGCAACTGTAAACACAGGAGCACAAATTTCTCTTGCTCTCTGTAAAGTAAGGTATATCTTACTCTCACCTGATATAAAAATTAGTTGTATTCCTTAACATGATAGAATATGAAAGCTAAATCATAAATTTGGCATTACTGATGCAAGAAAATTTACTTTTAAGAATATCCCTATAATCGTGAGAAGGACATATAAAAAAAATCCTGGCAAGACTTACCTGACAGAAGCAAAAGGTTTTACAGGCTGTTCAGTATCGTCAAAGCAGCAGTAAAGCTCAATGAATGTACGCAGCAGAGAAAACGTTCCTTCCTGCAGGTCAACACAGAATGGCCGGTGCCAGGATACCACTCGTCTGAAGCAAAAGCACTTTCATTAACAAAAATAACAATAAAATAAAATAAATAAAGAAATACAAACCATCACCAAAATCTACTTCAGTTCTGCAAGTTCCACTTTCTTCACATCTCAAAATCAATCTGTCCCTTATTGCATATTTCCAAAACATCTTATATTTCTCATCCACTGACTACATGTATATAGTCACATGAATGGCTTGACCATCGACCATGGGACAACATGCTTTGCACTGTGATTCCACCACATTACCGATCAGTTGGTATGGCTGTCCAGGCCATAGAATGTGTGGTTCCTGCACTGATCTGATGCACAGCAACATCTAGCCCCATAACTTTCTTTGGTCTCGTAATGGGTGATACTGTGTGTCCCTGGCCACACTGACCCATTGTGTTTGATCCCCAGGCATAGACCTGAAAGAAGGACATTCATTATGATCATTACATTTACACTTGCATTACTGGACATCTAACCTGAATACTAGCTCTTTAGATTTCATCTAACGGAATACCAGAGAATCTTAACCATATGTTTTGACCACATAATATTCTTTCACAGTAAAAAAGGACACGTCCTCTCACCTCGCCTTCATGGGTGAGTGCAAGAGCGTGCGAATCTCCTGCAGAGATGTCGACAATCCTCAGTCCTGCCAGCTCCTCGATGGGACGAGGCCTGAGCATGGTCGCATCGGACGACCCCAGGGCCAGACATGCTCCCGACCCCCAAACCCATACCTGAAAATGTGTGTTGTCACCTCCCTGGACCTGTTCCATGGGTCACACAAGGCAGAAAAACATCAGCAGGGCAGCAAGAGGCACAAGGGTGATTGATTACAGCTTTTTACACTTCTAAAACCATATTTACATGAGGGATATGTGATATTAAAATTATTGTGGACAAATAATAAAACGAGTGTGACAAGAAGGCACTACCAAAGACAAGGATTTTTCTACGTAATTTTTCTTTTCTTACTTTATAATATTTACATAGATTTGCTAACTTCAATGCAGAAAAATACATAAACTGATTTTCCAGAGGAATTTAAAATCTAGAAAAAAAAAATATTGATTCAAAAAGTAATTTGGTTACAAGACAATACAAAAAAATCTAATTACTTGCTCAAATAGCTCAATGCAAGGATTGTTCACTTAACGTTAGGGATTCTGCTAAAACCATATTAACATTCATACAGATATTTGGAAGATTAATATTTAGTGTAACCTAAAAAAATAATAATAATAATAATAATAAAAAATCATTGAATATGGTAAGTGTCCTTTTTGTCTATTACTAATCATGCATAACAAAATCAAACAATGAGAATACAGCTTTTGGGATTTAAAAATAACTGTTAAATTATAAGTATAAAAATAAATATTCCACAACATTTAATATCAAAACTTAATAAAAAAAAATATATATTATCCCATGAAACTGCATGATGAATGCATGCAAGCAAAAAATCATATAAAAATGTATGGTTTGTCAGTCCTGTCACTGTACAGTCTCTACTCCGTTAGTCATCAACATCCTGAAGCCTTTAGATCTATCACAAAGTCAATCGTCACACAGTTAATTATTTACACAAGAGATACCTGCCTCCTACCTTGATATACACAGATATACAAAGAGAGAGAGAGAGAGAGAGAGTGTGTGTGTGTGTGTGTGGTGTGTGTGTGTGTGTGTGTGTGTGTGGTGTGTGTGTGTGTTGTGTGTGTGTGTGTGTTGTGTGTGTGTGTGTGTGTTGTGTCACACATGCATATGCACATGTGTGTGGCATGAATTTGAATATACATGTGCATATGTGCCTTGTTTTCTGCTTATTGCATTTTACCACATTCCAAAGTGGTTTCTCATTCTAAATCCCATGCACTACACAGTCCGTCATCTAACAACTGATGTTTCACCTCTGGATAATAAAATTTTGAGTGTGCACACAGAGAGCACAGGTTCAAACTCCCTGTTAACAGAAACAACCTCTACTGTGAATTAATTCACACAAACAAACATAAGTACACCCCAGAGGTGGGCTCGTTGCTATTGTTATCATGTACTGCACCTTTTTTCAGTTTACATTCAAGCAAAATGATTTCATTATCAGACAATGAGCACGCCTTCTACATTTGGTGAGTCATAACAGACAGCTCGTTCTGCACACTTGTCCCTAAACTTGGTGTCAGTGGCCAGCACTTGGGCTACCTACTTTCTCTGTGTACACCCAAAAAATGAAAATGGAAAATACACAAACCTTCTCTTCCAAAACAACCTATCAGGCAGTTGGCGTGCATCTATCACCTTTCTACATCTCACAAAATTTTCTTTAAGGGACAGCAGCATACAATAGCCACTACTAAAAAGGTCTAACCTAACACTTGCAATACTAGCTCCTCTTTTCATATTCTATTTGATACACAAGCTAAACCTTTAAATCCTTCAAACATATCACTGATAATATCTTTCATTAGGACTTTTGCTCTGCCTGAAGTAAAACAAAACAAAAACACTGTTATCAGAAAAATGGTTC
>NC_051423.1:3237050-3242050 GCF_015228065.2 Penaeus monodon | reverse complement strand
AAACCAAGCTTTCCTGATCAGCATTCCACATGAAAGAGCATTTTCAAGACATATATTTAAAAGACCACACTTAGCACAATGTCACTCTGAAATTCAAAATACCACCAGAGTTACAAAATACTTGCTCAGTTAGTAGCAAGCTATTCAAAGAGCTTTATCGTTCCATTTGTTTACTAAAGTTAAAATGGCATACGTCCATTATTACATTTAGACACACATACAGAAAGCCTTTAGCTTCTATAAAGTGACTATCATTGGCTGGCTTTTTGAAGGGAACATGCGTCAGCATTAAAAGAATCTGGCAGACTCAAGAAATTCTGTGCATTCCCTTTGATGCTAAACCAAAAGACAATAACTCAGATGCTGAACATAAGCCTGAGTATCTTTCACGTGGACCAAAGTAAGCAAGAAAAGCAATTATCAACAAAAAATTATCATGAAATAGCGTGCCATTAACTCCTTCAGCAACATATACAACCCTCCTCCTATTTTTACCACTAATCCAAAAGAATGAATTTGTGTTATAGCATATAAATTGTATGAAATGTAATAACCATTAAAAAAAAAAAAGAGAGTAGCTTTCCTTAGCCATGATAAAGCCATTACACTCTTATAATGCTAAAGTAAAAGAAAATACAATCTGCTTCACGTGCCAGTGGAATGATGGGTATTTTCCTGAGTGATATGAATGATCAATGAATATTCATTCAAAGATTTATCTGATAAAATATATGTATGTATTTTCAATGGTGTTGCTGATGAAAAAAAAAAATCAACCAGTGTTTATCAGAAAGACAAACTTCTTGGGTCTTCTTGCGTAGCATCCATAAAGCTAATATATTACAAGCACACTCATATTCTTGAAGAGCCTGCAGCGGCCACGAAAGCAAAACGAAGACTAAAGGGTTACGCAAAGAAGTTTTACCAAGAGCACAACCTGTAATATCATAATGGATGCACAGCAATGATTCTGACATCCAAATATGCATCTTTTTAGTTCTACCACACTAACAATGCACACAAATGACCAGTACCTTTTGGCTAAAAGCACAATATTTGTAAAAAAAAAAAAAAATTGTATACTGAAATAAGTCTCTGTCATGTTTGTCATACGTCTTTCCTGATTTCCAGTTAACTATTTAAAAGCTGCTTCTATATAGCAGTAGATTCGATACATTCCTAAAAGAATAAATCATTACTATGCTCTTGCATACAGACACAGGACACTAAAATCTATCACACAAATACTTATAATAAGAAACTTGATATCTTTAAACTTATATTTTCATACAAGTTGCTATTGTAAGGCACTAACCAACTGAACCACTGGATTACTTTTGCAATTACTTACCGGAAAACTTGCAACTTACTCATACTTCTACACCTGCTTAAATACTCAAGAATGGTTATATCTTAGAATAACAGTATCTACCAGCATTCAGAATTCAATACACTGCATGATGAGCCATTACTAACCTGCCCATGAGCTGCAAGAGCAAATGAGACTTGGGTTCCAGTCGTTAGTTTCCGTATGGTGAGTCCTTGCAAAGCTTCAATGACGCGAGGACGATAGACCTTCGCTGTATCGCCATGGCCTAACTTACCATGGTCACCTGTGTGGACAAGGATGGACTCTATTAACTAAAACAAATTTTATAATTTATCTCTTTCTCTCTCTTTCTCTTTATCCTTCTCCTTCTCCTTCTCTTTCTTCTCCTTCTCTTTCTTCTCCTTCTCTTTCTTCTCCTTCTCCTTCTCCTTCTCCTTCTCCTTCTTTTCCTTCTCCTTCTTCTTTCCTTCTCCTTCTTTTCCTTCTCTTTCTCTTTCTCTTTCTCCTTCTCCTTCTCCTCTCTCTCTCTCTCTCTCTCTCTCTCTCTCTCTCTCTCTCTTTTGCTCTTGCTTTCACTCTTGTTTTCTTTCCCTCTCCCTCTCCCTCTCCCTCCTTCCTCTTCCTTTTCCCTTTCCTTTTCTTTTTCCTCTTTCTGTTTCTCTTTCTCCTTCTCTTTCTCCTCTTCTTCTTCTTCTTCTTCTTTCCCTTCCCTTTCCTTTTTCATTTCCTTTTTCCTTTCCCCTTTCCACTTTCCCCTTCTTCTTCCCCTTCTTCTCCTCCCTCCTCTCCTCCCTCCTATCCTCCCACTTTCCTCTCTCTATCTCCTCTCTTCCCTCTCTATCTCCTCTCTTCCCTCTCTATCTCCTCTCTTCCTTCTCTATCTCCTCTCTTCCCTTCTATCTCCTCTCTTCCCTCTCTATCTCCTCTCTTCCCTCTCATTCTCCTTGTTCCCTCTCCCTCTCCTCTTTAGATACAATAAACAAATTTCAGTATGGTTTCATGAGCAACAGATGTACTGAATCAGCAATCACTGAGTTCTCTAATAATATTTTAAATGCATCTGATGATAAATTCACACCAGGTATATTTCTTGACAAACACACATCTTCTCATGATCCCATTGGTCATGGTGTTCCCCAGGGTTCAATTCTGGGCCCTGTTCTTTTTCTGATATATATCAATGACATAGTTAACTGCTCTGGACTCAGTTTCATTACATATGCAGACGATGCATGAACATTCTCTTCAAGCATCTGTTGAATTAATTAATCATTTGAATGTAGCAAAAATAAATAATTAATTCATTGGTATCAGAACGTGGATTTTGCTAGATAAACTAACCCTCCCTCTCCGTCTCCCTCCCCCTCTCCCTCTCTCCCTCTCCCTCTCCCTTTCCCTCTCCTTCTTCCTCTCTTCCCTCTCCGTCTCTCTCTCCTCTCTTCCCTCTCCTCTCTACCCACTCCTCCCTCTCCTTCTTTCTCTCCCTCTTGTTCCTCCTCTCCCTCTTTCTTGAAAATTCTAAAATTCCTCCAAACAATTTTTTATTCTTCCCCTTATGAAATAAAACACAGGCAGAACGAATAAAAATAAACATATTATATTACTACAGCTTACCTGATCCAAACGACCACACTGTCCTACCATCAGCCGAGAGAGCCAGTGTGTGGGCGCTGCCACATACCACTTGACCCACACCAGATATATCCCTCACTAGCGTTGGCACATTTCGACTTGTGCTGTCTCCATGACCTGCAAGCATGAGGAATATTAAAAGAATTTGCCAATGCAGTACAACATCATAGTGTACTCCCCCAAAGTCAAGGAGTAAAATCACAAAAGCTTAGTCAAAATTAAATTATTATATCATCTTATGTGCTTCTTAGCATCTTCCTTTCTGAAACAAAAGATAAAAAATATATGTAATTTGCCAGTAACCCTATTTCATACTACAAGAGACACTGAAAGCTATGTTTGCCATTTTCGGCCTCCTGTTTTGCTGAGGGCAGCCTCTACACAACAGCATGAAACAAACATCAACCAGTCTTAAATAAAAAGGAAAGAGAATACCTTCCTCCAATATTACTTAAAGTCTCAAGAAACTGATCCCAGACCAAAATTTATGTTGACTTGCATAGAAAAAAGTACAAATGCGAATTAATGATTTCACTATGCAAAATACGTACAGTATATGATGCACTTTGATGTTACAACTCCAATGCAACTACATGATTCTGAGAAAGTTGCAACATTGAATTGTAGTTTGTTAATATCTTGCACAGTGAAAAAAAATCATTCTCATTCATACTTACCCAATCTCCCATAGTCTCCTTCACCCCACGTATACAGTTCTCCCTCCTGGGTCACACAGGCTGAATGGCGGTATCCTGCAGATACCCACCGCACCACTTTTACACTGAGAGGCCCTGCTATGAGCCTTGGGTACTTCTGGGTCACATTATTTCCGTGCCCTAACTTCCCATAATCACCTACAAAAGAAGATATGAAAATAACAATTTCATTACTTTTCAACACTTTTTAAGGAAACATATGTTTACTCTGTATAATTTTGCAGCTAACTGTTTTTAGAAAATGCTATCAAAGTTAAAA
The DNA here is from genome assembly GCF_015228065.2 of Penaeus monodon. Lineage (NCBI taxonomy): Eukaryota > Metazoa > Arthropoda > Malacostraca > Decapoda > Penaeidae > Penaeus > Penaeus monodon. The sequence continues at coordinate 3,238,113 of NC_051423.1, read as the reverse complement.
ATACAAATTCTAATTTAATTTAAATGACCCTTTTTCTAAATTAAATAAAAATCTCATATTGATTACCTTTCTCTATGTATTTTCCTCTCAACCCTCTTGAGTTTCACACCAGACTAATAATACACAATACTCCCTTACCATCACCCCAGGTGTAGACTTGACCAGACGTGGACAGTGCCATGGTGTGGCCATCACTGCCTTTGGAGGATGAGACTCTCCTCACCCTTGCATCCAAATTCAGTCTCCTCGGTGAGGGCTGATTGTTGGAATCACCGAGACCTAGCCTTCCATAGCTTCCCTTCCCACAGGCACTTACTCCCCCATCACTGTGTACCACAAATGTGCAATACTGTCCAGCTTCCACCTGAAAAAAGTTTTTTCTTAATCATCTTTACAAAGCATAACTTTCTTTACTAGCTTTAGCATGCACAAGACTTTACCTAACAAAAGACTGCCCCTGAGTTACCAAATACAGCTTCTGACTCATTCATTCAGATCCTAGTTACCTCAACAACTACACACTACTCTTCGTCATAACAAAACCAGGCACATGAAAGATCAATGAAGATTTGAAAGCTGATAATGATGAAAATGTTTCCTTCTTTACTGGTCCAATTTTTCAAGGGTCACTAAGGCAGATGTTGGGTTTCTGGCATTTTACACACCAGAAGAGTTCCAGGCATATACCGATCACTAAATACATCAAGCTGATAACAACAAAGAAGCAGGAAAAAAGCCCACCAACAGAGTGTACATGATTATGGTAACTGACCACACACAATACATCAAGCCACTGCTCAGACAAAAACAACTTTAGGGAAAGCACATGAAAGGACTCGATATCATTCCTCCTACACAAACCTGCTGCACACTGCTGAATGCATGAGTCAGTTTCGGAGAAAGAATCTTATCCTGCGTTCCTTCTGCCAGCTGATGCGAAGAGTTGCTGCCCCACACATATACATCACAAGATTCATTTGTTTCATTCACTTCCTCGCATGAATCGCCAATGCACGTACGAGCATATTCACCTGAGAAGGAATTTCAAATGATCTGATATGTG
>NC_051423.1:3227050-3232050 GCF_015228065.2 Penaeus monodon | reverse complement strand
CACACACACACACACACACACACACACATGCAAGCACGCACGCACGCACGCGCACACACACACACACACAACATTCATTGCACAAGAAACCCCCAGTCCCAGTCCCCATACCTTGTTTTCAAGAAGCCTGTCATACAGAGCTAAGACAGAATCTCGGAGAGCGATCGCCTGGCAATCCTCGGCAAGCCATGAAGTGGTCAGATGTTCGGCCCACTTCAGCTTGACTGTCGGGGGAGCCACCGGTGGGACACTGCCCACCACCCCCCCCTCCACCATCCGGTGTTCTCGGCTGAAACAGGGAAAGGAAAAATAACATATGATTCTTTTTAAGGGAATGAGAGAAAGTGAATGAGAGAGTCAGTGAAAGTGAGAGAGATGGAGAGTGAGAGAATGAGAGTGATGGAGAGAGTAAGAGAGATGAAGAGAGTGAGAGTGGAGAGAGGAGAGAGCAAGAGTGAGAGAGGGAGAGAGAGAGGGAGAGAGAGAGAGGGAGAGAGGGGGAAGAGGAGGGAGGGGCGAAGAGGGGGAAAAAGAGAGAGGGAGAGGAGAGGGAGAGGGAGGGAGAGGGGAGAGAGGAGAAAAGGAGAGAGAAAAGAGAGAGGAGAGAGGAGAAAAGGGGGAAAAGGGAGAGAGAGAGAGGGGGGGGAGGGAGAGGGGGAGGGGGGAGAGAGAGAGAGAGAGAGAGAGGGAAAGAGAGAGAGAGAGGAAGAGAGAGAGAGAGAGAGAGAGAGGGAGAGGGAGGGGGAAGAGAAGAGGAGAGAGAGAGGGGGAGAGAGAGAGAGGAAGGGAAGGGAGAGAGAGAGGGGGAGAAAAGGGAGAGGGAGGGGAAAAGAGGGGGGAAGAGGGGGGCGAGGGGAGAAAAAAGAGGGGGGGAAGAGAGGGGGAGAGAAAAGGGGGAAGGGGGGGAGAAGAGAAGGAAGGGGGGGGAGGGAGAGAGAGGAGACCGAGAGGGGAAGAAGAGGGGGAGAATAAGAGAAGAGAGAGAGAGGGGAAGAGAGAGGAAAAAAGAGGGAAAGGAAAAGAGAGAGAGAATGAAGAGAGAGAGAGAGAGAGAAGGAAGAGGAGAGAGAGGGAGAAAAGAGAGGGGAGAAGAGAGAAAAGGGGAGGGGGAAGGAGGGGAGAAAAGGAGAGAGAGAGAGAGAGAGAGAGAAAAGATCAAAGGCATAAAAAAAATAAAAACAAAGGAAAACAGTTTTTTGGGGTCGGGTCTGTGTGTGTCAATGTGTCTGTGTCTCTGTGTTTTTTGTCTGTGGTATCTGTTCTGTGTTGGGGGTTTTTCTTGTTTGGGGGGGTGTTGTGGGGTAGTGTGTCGGTGTATTGGGTGTTGTGTGTAGTGTGTGTGTCTGGCGTGTGTCGGTGTGGGGTTGTGCAGTGTTGTGGGTGTTGTGGTGTGTTGTGGGGTGTGTGTTTTTTGTTTGTGTGTGTTTTTGTTTTTGTGTGTGTGTGTGTGTTTTTGTGGTTGTGTGTGTGTGTGTGTGTGTGTGTGTGTGTTTTTGGTGGTTGTGGGTGTGTTTTGTGTGTGTGTTGGTTGTGTGTGTGGGTGTGTGTGTTTTGGGGTTGTGTGGGGTGTGTGGGGTGTGGGGTGGCTGTGTGTGGGGCTTTGTGTCTATGTGGGGGGCTTGTGTGTCTCTGTGTGGGCTGTAGCGTGTGGCTTTTATGTCTGTTTTATGTGGCAGGTCTGTGTATAGGTTATGTGCCCTGTGCATGTGTTTTGTGTGTCGTGTTTTCCTGTGTGTTGGTATGTCTTTTGTGTCTGTGTGGTGTCGGTTATGAGTACCCTATTATTTTAAAATTCCTTATCAGCAGGGGTATATCACATATTTTATATCAAGTATCCTGTAAACACTGCGATCGGGGGGCCCGGGATGATTTAAACCCCATCTTCTGTTTAAAACCCCGCTGAAAAGGCCTTGGGAGAAACCACGGGTTTCAAATGGTGTGTATCACCATAGGAGGTGATGGCAGCTCTTCATATGATTGATGTTGGGAGATAATGAGGTCCCGGCCTAACTAATGTATAACGTATAAAGTAGAATGTTACTTGATGTTGTAGCTTGTGTATGTTGAGGGCAGTTCGAGGGGAACCTCCATGCCATCAAGATGCCCTTAAGATTCTGGAATCAGACCGTTAAGCTGATATTCTGACTGTTCCCGCTATGCGTATGTATCTAATATTTGTAGAAGGTTCTTTATTATGTGATCTAATATAAATTGTTATTTAGTGGCTTTGTATATTGTGTGCATTTTACAATCTATGTATCAATTAACAGGTTTGACTGCTACCGAATAAACCTTAAGCGAGTGCTACACAGTGGTATCAGTCACCCCACACCCAATGGCAATCATAGGCATTCTTCAGCGGCCGCAGTCTGTCTGTGTATCTGTCTGTGTCTGTCTGTGTGTCTGTCTGTGTGTCTGTGTATGTGTGTCTGTGCGTGTGTGTGCGAGTGTGTGTGTGGTGTGTGTATGTGTGTGTGTGTGTGTGTGTGTGTGTGTGTGTGTGTGTGTGTGTGTGTGTGTGTGTGTGTGTGTGTGTGTGTGTGTGTGTGTGTGTGTGTGTGTGTGTGTGTGTGTGGTGTGTGTGTGTGTGTGTGTGTGTGTTGTGTGTGTTGTGTGTGTGTGTGTTATGTTTGTGCATCTGTGTGTGTATGTGTGTGTATGTGTGTGTATGTGTGTGTGTGTGTGTGTGTGTGTGTATGTGTGTGTGCGTGTGTGCGTGTGTGTGTGTGTGTGTGTGTGTGTGTGTGTGTGTGTGTGTGTGTGTGTGTGTGTGTGTGTGTGTGTGCGTGTGTGTTTGTACGTGTTTGTGTGTGTGTGTGTGTGTGTGTGTGTGTGTGTGTGTGTGTGTGTGTGTGTGTGTGTGTGTGTGTGTGTTTTTTACATCCACCAAGCCAAATATATCAACGACTTAAAAAAAAAAAAAATTACATAAGCATGAATCCCAGAACACATCATTATAAAAAAGGCCTTTCAAGCAAGCCCAGTTATCGCTAAAATACTCCTTTCAGGTCTTTCAATATCGGTCGTGTTCACATCAGTATTGCAAGAGGTAAAGATTAGGAAGACAGCCACTGTCTGCTCTGCCTAAATCCACTTGAAACTTGCTGTGATCTATAACACAAGACCTAACATCTTGATATTTTGACAGTGACATAGTGTCCAGCAATCACTGCCTTTGGTTCCTGGGATAAGGCCAATGAATGCATCATCGCAAGAGTGAGCTTGAACTGGTTCTATAATAGACAATTTATCACCAGACAGGTGATATATCCACAAGCTTCATATTTCCAGAACATACATGGTGGCATGGTGGATATATTTTCTTTTTGGCTAGAGTAGCAACAAGTAAAGGAGCTGCCATCAGTTTACAGCCAATGTGAAGTATCGATGCTCTCAAAGTATCTGCCCTTGATGGATATTTACTTAGAACGAGATGGAGACCACCAGACTTCCTGCACAGCCACATCTACGAAATGCTCTATTGCAATTAACAAGGTGCACTCATAAAGTATCAGACAAGCCTCACCTTACTAAAATAACCAAGGCATTTGACACTGTTAACTGATATCTATCAAAAACTGTCTGCAACTGCTAATAATTACCTATCAACATAAGCTGCATTTCATATATTTGTTGAATAAATGGAAAGAATCACACACTTCTTTGTGTACGTTGAACCATATCTCAAGAGACTGACAAGGTTACTTTTCCTCACCCTTCTTGCACATTTGATAACATACTCCTTATGCAATGATAAAATAATTATCAATTAAAAAAAACATATTCCATATATAAAAGCGAAGTTTTCCTGCTGTTCTTAAATTGTAAAATATACCCTTGTTACTTCACACTGAAACCGAGGAAAAGAGTCAAGTCCTATATATGATACCACAACGATAGGGATTCCATACAGTCGTAAAGTCAAACGAAACCAAACAACACACAAACACTCCATGTAAGCACCGGAACATCCAATCCAATGGTTAACGTAGCCGTGTCTGTTCTCCTCGTTTTCGCCCAGCAGATCAAGGCATATCGCATACCTGCCCGAAATACGATACCTACCTGTCATTCGCCAAAGCCCTTCGCGCCCATCAGAAAGCCACAAAGCCCACTTACTTCATGGGAACACACTCCTGAGTCCTCCCGGCGGAAACAAGCTCATTTCCCCGTCGTTAACACACATTAAAATCGGCGTTTCAGGAAGTCCCTCCGAGTCCCTCTGTTGCTTTCTCTCCTCCAGCTGACGACCAAAACAAACCCCCGCGCTACGTCCGGCTCGCGCTCTCGAGGACTCCTCTTTCGCTGAAATCATTCCTATTCGCTGCTAATTTGAACGAGGAAAAGTGTCTTTGCCTACGTATATGCCTTTTTGTCTCATTCCGAGGTGTATTTCGCTATCTGGTCTCCATCATGTGTCGCACGGGCATTGTTTTGCGCAGCTTCCCGTCCTCCGCAATCCAACCCGGAATTCATGGCTGTCAAGAGAAATTTCAAGAAATGCAAAACCACTTTTTATGCCGACTTTTACTTCTTTTATTCTTAGGCTTCGGGTCAATACGGTCTTTTTTTCACTCGATTTGAACGAATAATTCACAATCCACATGCCTGCTGGTCTGATATTCCCAGCTTCGCAGCAATAAACAACCAGAAAACCTTATGTGCGATACAGCATTTTCTTTATATAGAGATTTCGGGTGTGGCCTCATACCACGGAATTAAAAAGTTTTTCCTCGGCCTGGTTGCCAATCACATGGCAGGAAGAGCCGTGGGAGCCTTCTTTGACTTGGGATATTTCCTTGGTATTTTCTTTTGGCCAGGACGGTTTCTCGGAGCTATTTCCCATGTAGGGGAGGCTCCAAGAAATCTGAGAGTATTTTTTAAAATCACACGCACACACACACAAAACACGCAGAACAAACACACAGAGAGTTACACACACAAAACACACGCAGAAACACAGAAACACACGCAGAACAAATACACACCATATAGATAGA